>NC_139632.1:28281817-28549317 GCF_964638095.1 Poromitra crassiceps
TGGCACATTGTTTCTGGGAGGACTGATTATGATTGGCTGAGCCAGAAAGAGGTTCTATTATGTCACATGTCATTATTCAGAAGCTAGTCCACATCTCCCTGCAGCAGAACAGGACACATGCTGTGTCTCCAACAGCCTCAATGTGTTACCAGAGATCATTTATTAGAGCGAAATGACCCAACTGCCAGTCATTTCCTGTATCTGTGTCACGTGGGCTGCCCCACTGCCCCGCCCCTTTTGGAGACTAGCGGCAGATCCTGAGTCTATTCACTCCAATGGGAGAAGTGTACGTGAGCACAGATTATGACCGATACTTTCGCCATAATCACCAAAGTAAATTACAAGCCACATATCTTCTGACCATCCAACACTAAAATGGCATTTTTCAGACAGACAAATCAGGAGAAAATGTACTTTGTTCGAGATGTGTCTGTCTCAGCAACACACTCTCGCCAGATCTGGCAACATATCTCCTGTACTGGGTTAATATCAGATAAAAATTTGCATCAAAATAAGGCACAAACAGTAATGTGTTAAAAATGCCCAAGCTTTGTGCAGCAATAGCCTGTAATAACAGGGACAAGTTATCTGTATGTAGCACTTCCAAACGAGGTGGGGGGACGGGGACGGAAGGTGACCACGCCCACGTAGGAGACAGGAAGTGTCAATCAGTTCATGCCATTGGCACAGCGTGTAATGGGTCATCTTGTTGGTGTATTGAGTGTATTTGGTGCCACTGATGCAGGCTGTCAAAGCATGGTAACAGGTGTCTGCCACAGCCACTGTACACCACAGTGCTCTCAGCCAACAGCACCACCTACTGGTCACAATGATATATGGTGTATTTTGTTGATAATACAGTATATAACACACACACACACACACACACACACACACACCATTTGAAATGTACTGTAGCCAGAATGAGGAATCTAAGCATAATTCAAATCATATTGCTCTGGTGTATTTTTTGGATGGATTTTTGCAAGTAGAAAATTTGCAGATTATAGATTTCCATGTGTTTCTCTTGCAGCATTACTGGAGCAGCACAGGTGGGAGAGAAAACTCAAACAGGTAAACAGACTAACTGCTAAAGCCAAGGAAAGCATGGAGATGTTTCATGTTTTCATCCAATGTTCTCTCATTAAAATGTCATCTCAGCCACTCTCATCTTAGTCTGCTATAGTATACAAGGCCTCTATAACTAAAATGTAGTAGTAGTTTCATTGTTTGTTTTCGTTTTTTCCATATGTCTCCCCTGTAATAGCAGAAGCTGCATATATGCCAATCTTAAAGATGATCATAATTGTCAACTAAACAGTTCAAAGTATTTTGATTCCCCCGTAACCAAATCCATTTTCCATGCAGGATCCCCTCAGGCACAGACGGCTGGATGGAGTACGTTCCCATCTCAGAGAAGAAGAACGTTACTGATGCTCCCGTGCCGCAGTACAGAGAAGGTAGAACTTGCTTGTTACTGTGTTACTAGAGCTGAGGGCGAGATTTAACCATGGAGATATACAGTCATGAATTTAATTTTAAAGGCTGACAATACTCTCATTTTACTTTATTGCACTCTGATCATAATAAAATACATCATGTTAAACAGTTACATTTCTTCTTAACATGCCTTTATCACATAGCCACTGTGTAATGGGAACTATTTTCACTTTTATTCATTACTGGAAACATACTTACAAAGTTCTGGCAGTGAAGAGCTTAAACAAACTTATGGCAGAATGGGAGGCAAATAATGTACATTCGGTTGTGGCAGAATGGAAGTACTTTTGATATAATTGCAACTGCAATGATTGAGGCTTCAATAAAGAATGCTATTTAAAATGTCAATGCAGTCTTCCGAGAGTTGAGCGAACCTGCAGTAGAAGGGACAGTAGAAACTTCTGACTGTGGCAAATACATCTGTGGATTTCGGCTTTTCGTGAGCATTAATGAGAACAGGGGGAAAAATACAACGGTGTTATCCTTAAACTTTTCAATACCTACATTGATTCAGGGAAGGTTTCCTTTCTTTTTTGACAACTCTGCACCACGTGTTCATGCATTTACATGAGTAATTCCCACTTAAGAGCTGCCCAGTGCATTTTTACTCATGAAAGAAGAGAAAGTAGTACAGTAAATGAGGGGGGGAAATTACTTTGCCAGTCCCCCCCCCCCCCCCCTCCGATTCTGCCACCGCAGACATTGTGGACGTAGTGTGGACAAGTGGAATTAGCAAATTGTCTGCCAAGAGAAAGTCATTATTAGTATTGGGTTAATTTCCTCCCACTGCCTTGGCTAGGATAACACTGAGCAACGCTGTGCTGTGTTCCGGGTAGGTGGGCCCTTGCTGTATGACAGCGTGCAGCTGGTGCAGAACTCGGCCGCCTTGAACGGGACCCAGAGGGTGCTGCTGGATGATGTCATCTCTGAGACGGAGTGCTCAGAGCTCAAACACCTGGCCCACGTAAGCACCCACACTGAACACATCGTGCACTGTCACGCTTCAATCAATCATGAAATCAGACATGGATGTTTTACATGTTTGCAACGCCCCTCGGTTTTGGATAATGTGGTTTGAGTTTGCTACACAATGTTTGAGCCTAGAAGTTTTAGTAGCAATGGGGGATGAAGAAATAGTTTTGGGGATCGTGATTCAATCCTGCTCCCATTCCAAGTTTGAGTACTTCTCATTTATTTGAAAATTACTCATCGTCGTCACATCAAAATGGTGTATATCTATCATGTTGACAGTGATATAATATACAGCAGGAACTAATTATATTGGGACAAACAGTAATCCCAGATGTTTGTTTTTTTAATAGCTACTTATATTCTTCTAGCAGCTGATGACTGAATGTAGAGGAGCCTTGCTTTCTAGTGTTAGTAGCAGTTGAGTCCATGAGTTCATGTTGTGGTCAGTTGGGTTTGACTGTCTGTGTGCTTGTCTTCCAGAGCGTCACCATGGCAGGAGACGGATACAGAGGGAAGATGTCTCCACATACTCCCAATGAGAAGTTTGAAGGAGCCACTGTCCTCAAAACCCTGCAGGTACGCTCACTGCTATACATGATGTACAGTAATGCCAGGGTCCCACTGCATGATTTCAACCTGATTTCATGCCTTGTTTGACCACACGCTACATGCTGCCGGTCAAACTCCTCGCTGTCAGGTGAAAATAAGCAGCACATGTGTGGGAGGAAGCATGTGCTAGTCTACAACTCAGAAAGAATCTTGATTAAAAAAAGGGAATTTAATACAATGTATCAGCATGAAGAATGGTGTTTTTAAATGTATTATTTTACTGCATTGTGTTTTTATTGTTTGACAGCATCATATTATGTTCTCTCCCCTGCAGTACGGCTATGAGGGCAGAGTGCCGCTGCGGAGCGCTCGTCTCTTCTACGACATCAGCGACCGAGCCAGACGCATCATCGAGTCCTACTTCCTGCTCAACTCCACACTGCACTTCTCCTACACACACCTGGTGTGTCGCACTGCCATCACAGGTCAGTCACACACACACACACACACACACACAGAATCAATCTGATATTTACATTTGAGACACTCAACTGAATTTATCCAGGGAAACTTAAACTGAGTTCAATAGAGAGTCTTTCTATGGGATTTTTGAATGGGTTTTTGCCACGATGCTTCAAATAAGGTCTCTGGGCAACACAAGCTTAATCAAGCGCGAACCAGTGTTCAGACGGATAATCTTCACACATGAGGACCACTTTCATGAGTTTTGAAGCGTAAATGCGAGCCCTAGAAGTAAAAAGCGCGTGCTAAGCTAATCCAGAACTACACACAGTGTCGCATAGGCTTCCCCGTCACGTCAGCACTCAACCTGGACTGTTGTTGATGTGTGCGCTGCTGTGCATTGATTACCCCGGGCTGAACGAGCTGAACCAGGTGAGGGAAAGAGAATTTCCATGTTCGTCCTTTGAAGTGATGACGTTATTGACGTATAATATCCCCGTCGACTCAACAGTGTAGTCTCATTTAGCCGTTTGCTAGCTAGCCGCCCTTTTAACGGCACGTAAGAGCTTCAAAACTCATAAAAGTGGTCCTCATGTGTGAAGATGATATTACTAAACACTGGTTCGCATTTGATTAAGCTTGCATTGCCCAGAGACCTTATTAGAAGCATCGCGCCAAAAACCCATTCAAAAATCCCATAGGCGAAAACAGTGAAGAACCAGGAGTGTTAGCATCGATGATTTCCGGACTCGTTCCTGCGGCTCTCTATACAGTAGTAGAATAAGCCTAGATTTTTAAACGTTCAGTAACATTCAGGAAAATCAGTGTACTGTAATATTGAATTGATTGTGTGTGTGTGTGTGTGTGTGTGTGTGTGTGTGTGTGTGTGTGTGTGTGTGTGTGTGTGTGTGTGTGTGTGTGTGTGTGTGTGTGTGTGTATATATATATATATATATAATATATAATGACCCAGTTACCCTGTAATTTGTGTACTGAAATTTAAAGTGCTACTGTTGCCGGGCAGAAAAAAGATGGTTATAATGTTATTTTAAAATATGATTTGAAAGGGTCTAATATATAATATCTTTGTCTCTGCTCAATATTCTGTGTGTCTGTGTGTGTTCCCAGGCCAGCAAGACCACAGGAACGACCTGAGCCATCCTATTCATGCTGACAACTGTCTGCTGGACCCAGAGGCCCACGAGTGCTGGAAGGAACCTCCAGCCTACACATACAGAGACTACAGGTTAGCCTACACATACAGAGAGTACAGTTTAGCATACAGAGACTACAGGTTAGCCTACACATACAGAGAGTACAGGTTAGCCTACACATACAGAGACTACAGTTTAGCATATACATACAGAGACTACAGGTTAGACTACACATACAGAGAGTACAGTTTAGCATATACATACAGAGACTACAGCCTTAGCCTACACATACAGAGACTACAGTTTAGCATATACATACAGAGACTACAGCCTTAGCCTACACATACAGAGACTACAGGTTAGCCTACACATACAGAGAGTACAGTTTAGCATACAGAGACTACAGGTTAGCCTACACATACAGAGAGTACAGTTTAGCATACACATACAGAGACTACAGTTTAGCATATACATACAGAGACTACAGGTTAGCATACACATACAGAGAGTACAGTTTAGCATATACATACAGAGACTACAGGTTAGCCTACACATACAGAGACTACAGTTTAGCATATATATACAGAGACTACAGCCTTAGCCTACACATACAGAGACTACAGGTTAACCTACACATACAGGGACAACAGCCTTAGCCTACACATACAGAGACTACAGGTTAGCATACACATACAGAGACTACAGGTTAGCCTACACATACAGAGACTACAGGTTAGCATACACATACAGAGACTACAGGTTAGCCTACACATACAGAGACTACAGGTTAGCCTACACATAGAGAGACTACAGGTTAGCATACACATACAGAGACTACAGGTTAGCCTACACATACAGAGACTACAGGTTAGCCTACACATACAGAGAGTACAGTTTAGCATATACATACAGAGAGTACAGTTTAGCGTATACATACAGAGACTACAGCCTTAGCCTACACATACAGAGACTACAGGTTAGCCTACACATACAGAGACTACAGGTTAGCCTACACATACAGAGAGTACAGTTTAGCATATACTATACAGAGACTACAGCCTTAGCCTACACATACAGAGACTACAGGTTAGCCTACACATATAGAGACTACAGCCTTAGCCTACACATACAGAGACTACCGGTTGGCCTACACATAGAGAGACTACAGGTTAGCATACACATACAGAGACTACCGGTTAGCCTACACATAATTGTTTTTCCACCCAGTGTTAACAACGAAAGCAGGGAGAAAGATCTCAGTCTAGTTGAGCGACCCGCATACAGACTGAGAACTGAGTCTAACAAAACTCTACACTGAAAAGTATTATTACTGCCACTGTCATATCACAGCCCTGACTGTCCAGACCATACTGATCTTTTGCACTTTGTATTATTTTCAGTGCGCTGCTCTACCTAAATGGAGATTTTGAGGGTGGGGAGTTCATATTCACAGAAATGGATGCCAAAACTGTGACGGTAAGCTCATCCTAATTACATGTGAGATTTAGTCCCAAATGAACCGCTAAGTACACACACACACGCATGCACACGCACGCACGCATGCATACAGAGAAAGGGAGTAGTAGTTAGTAGCAGGTGGTAATCTCCTCGCTCCTCTACAGGCATCAGTGAAGCCCAAGTGTGGCAGGATGGTGGGTTTCTCCTCAGGAGGGGAGAACCCGCACGGTGTGAAGGCCGTCACCAGGGGGCAGCGCTGCGCTGTGGCTTTGTGGTTCACCATGGACCCCCTCTTCAGAGAGATGGTAAACTGCTGACATCCACTGGTTGGGTTAGGGGTCATTTCCATTTTGCTTCTAGGTTCATATTCGTTTTGGTTCAAATGCAAGCTGTAGGCTACTGCTAAAACTCTCATTATATTTTCCATGTTGATGTCATAATGATTTTAATTCCAGACATTGGCTGAATAAAAAAAATACTACGGACTACCGTAGAGAAGAGTCACATCTCCACTTCACTCTATTTGCCCAAATGAAATTACACTGGGAAATCTTCTCCACCCATGCAGTGAAAAGTCAAATCTTAAACGCAAAATATTGTAATGTCTCTTAAATAACCCTTTGGTAAAGCATCACTGCACGCTCCAACATGAGTGTGTGTGTGCAATTTGCTGGCATCACACATTACATTTCTGGGTATTACTGTAAAGTTCAAACAGTTTTCAAACAGTTACTTTTCGCTGCTGTTTTTGTTACTCTCATTTTAAATCGCCTTTAAAGACATGTTTTTCTCTTTCTTAAAATCCGCTTCACTGTTCCCCGGGCGTGTTCCTGGCGCTCATGTGTCCTCTCTCTGTCACCCTCTCATGGCCTTAGGAGCGTCTGCAGGCGGATGAGGTGGTCCAGGCTCTGGACAGCCAGGCTCAGTGGGACCAGGGCCTCAACATCAACCCTAAAGACGAACTGTAGCAGCAGACACACAGTCCCGTCCCCCAACCCAAAGCCCCGCCCCCATCAAATCCCTCTATCTATTTTATCTATTTATTGAATGTCCTTTGGATCAGAACAATTCTATTTTTGTACTGTTTGAAGTGCAAGTTAATAATATTGTCGTTTTGTGTTGTCCGTTGGTCACGTGTGATTTTATTTCTCATGTTTCATGTTTTTTTTTTCACTCACACCAGTACTTTATCTTTGGTTCTCTTTTTCCGTCCAGAGACAGTCTCTGTCACTTTGTATTGACTTGGTGATTTGGCACAAGACTGTTTTCATAAAAGACTCATTCAAACCTGTAATATTACTGAACTGTGAAAAGCCAAAGAGAAGAACGGCAGTTGACATTGTTTTGTTATGGGTTGTGCTTGTTGTTCTTTCTTTGGACAAGCCTTTTCAGATATTAGTCCTAACAGAGTATCAGTATAGAATCAATTGAGATCAATTAGCAAAAAGCCCCAAGGGGTGTTGTAAGGCACGTCACTTTCACTGACACAAGGACATGGTGTGTGTGTGTGTGTGTGTGTGTGTGTGTGTGTGTGTGTGTGTGTGTGTGTGTGTGTGTGTGTGTGTGTGTGTGTGTGTGTGTGTGTGTGTGTGTGTGTGTGTGTGTGTGTGTGTGTGTGTGTGTGTGTGTGCGCGCGTGTGCGTGTGTGTGTGTGCGCGTACGCATCCGTACGTGTGAGAGAGAGAATGTGTTTGTAATATAGACAGTTGCTATTGCAGTTGTCGACATTTAATATTAGTAACCTTTTTCATAAAAGGTGTCAATCATTCCTGTTTCAAGGAATACATTTTATTTTTAAGGTGTCGTCTTTCTCCTTTCTAGAATTAATATTTTTGCTGACGATGCAGATAGACGGAGTCATGCACTGTAAGGCCAATGGAAAGAAAAGTGACTCTGTTGTTGTTGTTGTTGTTGTTGTTGTTTGTTTTGTTTTTCCCTTCCATTGATTCAAACTGCTCACCAGGAACTTCATCCAGTTGTTTTAGGGGATTGGTTTGTAATAGAGAGGGTGGCCACTTTACTTTGCTTCACTGATATTTAAGTATGAAATGCTGTAGAACACAAAATGATTTATTTGTACATGCCTATAAATTAAAAGTATATGTCATACCCATATTTAATTGTGTATTTCTATTCATGTTTTACTTGTTCAGCACAAAATTTAACATAATTCTATTCTTTTGTATGAAATAAGAATGTTGATATGAAGAAATTGGTACACGACCTTGTCTTGTCTTTTTCATATAATAAATGCTTCCCTATATGAGACATTTTTGCAAACAATATTCTCTTCTTATAGATATATCCCATCAGTTGTTTCTTTTAAGAGTTGGTATTATCCATTCAAGTCAGATCTGATGCAGTCTATATCTATGTGACCAAACACTGATAAAAGGCAAACAGGCTAAAGGTTGCACTTCACAATTAGGAAGTTCTTTACCAGACTTAAGAGCCTGAAAATCTTCAGTAAATATCCTGCAGTCTTTGTTTTAAGATGATTTTTTGGGGGGCATTTTTGCCTTTATTTAGATAGGACCAGTGTTGGGGAAGCTAATTTGAAAGCGTAGCTTAGGAAGCGACCAACTACTTCACCATGGAAGTAGTTGAAACTACAGCAAAGCTAATCTGGGTGAAATGTAGTTTAGGAAACTACAAGCTACACAGAAAAAGTAGTTTAAACCAGTCATAAGAAGTCTCACCGGGTGGCATAAGGGGTTGGCTTGCTGCCCCACAGTATTGAGGCCTCAATAGCTTTTGAGGTAATGGGTTTGAGTCTCAGTCAGTTTTGAATGGCGACAGCAAGAGGCAGGAGACAAAAGCACTCAGAGATTAGCTATGTCCAACCAAGTCTACTTAACTATTTCTAAATTGACTGAAAGCTCAAATATAGCCTCTTCCAGATTTTGACCTATAGCCAGGCACTTCAAAAGTCATTCAGTGAGAAATATAGAATCAGTGGCAGAGCCTTTGTGGTTCACTGTGTATGTCAGCTGCCTCCAGAGGGAGAGGTTGTGTGTTCTAAGCTGGGATGTGTGTAGACTGAACTTTCATCTGTGTTTTTTGAGGCAGCAAAGTTATTTGTATTTGAATAAAAGTGTAAATAGGCGTAACAATCTTCTTTTAGTTTTTATTACACTTCTAATTAATTTGAGGATATTAAAGTGTTAACATAAATGTTCTTCAATAAACTACTGCAAAGAAGGATTCCTACAGTGGATTTTGATCCCTCGTCCATCAGAACAGAGACAACTGCACTCACCACTCAGCCACACAGACAAACCCACAGAGGTCAGGCTTACACATCCATGACACAGACAGAGGCAGAGGAAACAAAAAAATATATATTATAATTTATAAATATTTGTATGAAATAAATAACATTTGTAAAAACCCACATATTTGTGCTTTTCCGAAAACCGGGTTCAGCTCCACCCCTAGTTCAAACCTCTAGCAGGTTGTTGGAGGATACTGATTGGCTATTCAATAAAGTAATTATTAATTAAGACCAGAAGGTGTCCCATGTAAACCTCAGTCCTCCCACAGTGACCTGGTTCAAATCCAGCCTGTCGGCTTTTGTTGCATGTCCTTCTCCCCCCCCCCTCTGTCTCTCTCTCCCACACTTCTGTGTCAGTCTCTTACGATACATCTGTGAATAAAATGTCTGAAATAAAAAAAAACATAAAGGAAGAGCTCGTATCTTTGTTTTTCACCATTACATATCTCAAAGAATGTATGACCCCCCCACACACACACACACAACACACACACACACACACACACACACACACACACCAGCTTTATGTTGATTGACAGCTGAAATGTAACATTTTTAAAACCAGACTGGTCAAACTTTTTACAGCGGGATTTTTGCCGAACTCTGTTCTCACTCTCTCTCTCGCTCTCTGTCAATGTCACTCACTCAAAGCAAAGCCATGCTTCCTTCAGGTACCGTCAGGACATTCAGCATGGGGTGGTGGTGGTTGCTTAAACCTACAGTACATTCAGTTAAATTGTGGTGTGTAGTCATGTAAGCTTCAGTCCTACCACAGTAACCCTGCTACAAATCCAGCGTGCGGGATTTGGTTGGTCTTCTCTCTTCCTCTCCAGCTTTATGTTGATTGACAGCTGAAAATATAATTTTTTAAACCAGACAGGTCAAACTTTTTACAGCGGGATTTTGGGCCAACTCTGTTTTCTCTCTCTCTTTCACTGTCTGTCAGTGTCACTCACTCAGAGAAAAGTGAGGCTGCCTTCAGGTTCCATCAGTACATTCAGCTTGGGTGCTGGTGGTGGTGGTTGCTTAAACCTGCGCTAAACCTCTGGTGTCACTCCATATTTACTCCTTAGGCTTTAGGGCAAGGTGTCACAATAGTCTACTGGAAATTTCTTCGACCCAGTAATGTTTTTTCTTATGAACTTTTGTGATTGAAATGTCATATTTATGCGTAGTGGATGAAATTCAATTTGGTTGCTCAGAGTTGCATGTTGGGCAATTTGATTAATTTCCATAATGAGCCAATTAATCGACAAAACTGGAAATTAGCATGAATTATATAAATAGTGAGGCTGAAACCAGGAAATTGTTATACTGTATTGTTGCTTTTAATCAATTTAGAAAAGTGATCAAGAGTCTAAATTGATGTTTGAGAGTCCAGAAATGTATCTCTTGCCATAACCGAGTCTACTTAACTATTTCTAAAATAAATTGACTAAAATATACAGTAGCCTTTTCCAGATTTTGGCCTATAGCCAGGCACTTTAAAAGTCATACAGAGAGAAATACAACATCAGTGGCAGTGCCTTTGTGGTTCACTGTGTATGTCAGCTGCTTTCAGAGGGAGAGATTCTGAGTTCTAACCTTAGATGTGCACAGACTGAACTTTAATTTGTTTTAGGCAGCAAAGTTATTTGTATTTGAATAAAAGTGTAAATAGGCTTAACAATGTTCTTTTAGTTTTTATTGTACTTCTAATTAAGTTGACGATATTAAAGCCAGCCGCTGGGCGTAAAATGTCTCCGTCAGGAATTGAACCAATAGCGCACCTATCAGGTAGCGACAGAGACAGAGCACCTGCTGAGCTATGAGCTGTTTGGAGTTTGCATTCTGAATTCTACACACTGTCTTCACACTGACAACACAGAGCGCATAAAGAGTGAGATAGGTTAGAATTGAATGCGTGAGCAGCTGACTGAGCTAGAGTCAGAGACTGACTAACGTCCTTCATGAGCTTATTTCTATCAGTGTTCAAACTACTGATGATAAAAAAGCATCGCTGGTGCTGCCTGAGGCAGGGATTGAACGAAGAACCTTCAGATATTCCACAACATCCACATGCTTATCTGAGTGAGCTATAGGCCACTTCCTTTTCTAACATTTTCGTATTGTAGTTTTAAACCTTGATATTTGACTGTTGAAGTAGGTCTGACAAGGAGGAGACAAGACAAGACTCCTGTTTCTTAGCACCCCCACCCCACATATTGGTCTAGCCTCCCCCAAACCCCCCTTAGAAAAAATCCTGGAGCCGTGCCTGTTCCTTTCATTTTATTGCCCAAAATTGTAGTTTGTAGTTTGAGTAGTTAAACTACACAAAAATGACCAAAAACTTTTAACTACTTGATTCACTACGCAAATATGAATTTAGTTGAACTATCAGCAGCAAGCTACTGCAAAATGTAGTTCAACTATGTAGTTCACTACTCCCCAACACTGGATAGGACAGGCAGACAGGAAAGGTGAGGATAGAGAGAGGGAATGACATGCGACAAAGGACCTCAGGTCAGATTGGATCATGGGTCTGTGTGGTGAACAGGCCATTGTTCAGAGGGCATAACGAGAAAAGCTCTATTCCATCTGTGAGCTGTTCTATCAGCAGTTTTTACTCTGATGGGTTTGGCTCATTTGGATCTCGTTATCAGTTTCTCATCTTGCTGTTGACTCTTCTGATCCATGTCCACTGCCAAGGCTATTCCAGATCCAAAGACCATCAAGGGTGTAGTTGAAACCACCTGGCCTAATGGACAAGATGTATGATTTTGGATCAGAAGACTGAGGGTTTGAGTCCCTTTGTGGTAAACTTTCTAGTTCAGCAATTCCAGGAGTTTCTTTTAGAGCTTCAGGCATTATAACTGTGATTGGTAGTAGATGTCAGTTTATGATATAGATTTTCCAGGAAAAAGGTGCACATAATGCGTAAAAGCTGGGGGAGCGCGAGGCGAGAGACAAACAAACAACGTTACATCATAATGTCATGCATTAAAATTAGAGTAACTAGTTTTGAAAATGTAAGGAGTAGAAAGTACAGATATTTGTGTTAAATTGTAGGGAGTAAAAGTAAAAAAGTTGTCAAATAAATACTCAGTAAAGTACAGATACCTGAAAATCCTACTCAAGTACAGTAATGAAGTATTTGTACTTAGTTACTTCCCATCTCTGCCTGACAGTAAACCATAGCTTTGTTTCCACGCCATACATGTATTGTCCAGTGACTCCAGTCTGTAGTTATGTTACTGTAACATGAGATCCTACCTACGGAGTCCCTGGTTTTCCTGAGGTGTGTATGAGGTGACCCTGGATGATTGGTTCAGAAGGGGTAGGCCCAAAGTCATTGAAGAGAGAATCGCGCCAATGGAAGTCCAAAATGCTCGATCGTCACGTGACTCACGTAGCTTCAGACAGAGCAATCTTGTAAGAGAGTGGCGCCAACGGAGGTCCAAAATGCATGACATGTAGCCAATGAGTAGCCAGGAAGGGGGCTCGCGCTAAGTTCAAATGCATAAAATGAAGCTGATAATATACAATTTGATTCTTTAAACATCTGACCCTTTCAAAGTACATCACAAACGATCCATTTTGCGGCAACTCGACAGCACTGCTTAATTCCGAACCTTACTTCTGGGAACTTTTGTGAGGTAAAAATATGGTCCACTAGAGTGAATGGATATGTCGCAACTCTTCTATTATATGGCTCTGGCTTCAGATATTTGGTTGGGTTTATGCATAAATGCATAAAATAAAGCTGATAATATAATTTGATTCTTTAAAATGTCGTACCCTTTCAAAGTACATCACAAGCGGTCCATTCTGCTGCAACTCTACAGCACTGCGTAATCCAGAACCTTACTTCTGGGAATTGTTGGGAGGCTGCGATCCGCTGCCATTGCTGTAAAAAACTGGTCCATTGGAGTGAACGGAGATGATGCAACTCTTTCTATATTAATGGCTCTGGGTAGGCCAGGGGTTCAGAAGCGGTACGCCAGGTGTTCAGTGAATCTGAAGGCCTTGGTCTCGTTGACGGTGCACAGCAGGTCTTGCATGCGCCGTGTGCGCCGCTCCTCCTGCACCAGCCTGCGGGAGCGCTCTCGAGCCACCAGCTGCTCCGCTCGCTTCTCTGCCCGCTTCCGCTTCAGCCAGCTGGGGAGAGAGGATAATAGGACCAATGGGAGAGAGGAGATCAGGACTGATAACTTTAACATTGAATCATCGCAAATTATTTCATCAATGTGAGATATCCACTAAAGTAAATAATAAAAATAAATCCTGCCCCAGAGCACAAAATGACCATAATATATCCTCAGAGGGGTGATAGAGTGACTCAATGATGACTTCACCAGGTGCTGCCATTTGTGGCTTTCAAAGCTCACTTTCTGGCCTGAAATGTCTTTTGGAAGCAAACCTTCTAGCCCAGTGGAGTTTCAGGACACTCCCAATCACCTCTTCAACAGGATGATGGAAGATGATGCTACCAGCAACACATTTCAGCTACAGAAGGCTAAAAAGATGTGTCCTCAAGCCAAAACACACACACACACACACACACACACACACACACACACACACACACACACACACACACACAGGTGACAAAGCAGTAGTACTAGCTCCGCGAAGGAGGTTATGTTTGCTTGTCTGTTTGTTTGTCAGCAGGATTACGGAAAAACTACTTCCCCGATTTTCATGAAACTTGGTGGGAGGGTGTAGCCAAGGAAGAACCCATTCAATTTTGGAATGGATTTAGATCCGACTCACGAACAACCAATAATAGCACGAACCTTGGCAGACATCTGCGCTCTCCGAGTGCCTTTCTAGTTGTTTCTGTGATTTACAGGCCAACATAAGGGGTGAGGGCCGTGTCACCAGAGATGGGGAGTAACTACACTGTAAGTACAAATACTTCATTACTGTACTTGAGTAGGATTTTCAGGTATCTGTACTTATTTATTTTTCTGACAACTTTGTACTTTTACTCCCTACAATTTAACGCAAGTATCTGTACTTTCTACTCCTTACATTTTCAAAACAGGCTAGTTACTTTAGTTTTAATGCATGATAGACAAATATGATGTAACATTTGTTTGTCTCTCTCGTCTTGCGCTCCCCCAGCTTTTATGCATTATGTGCACCTTTTTCATGGAAAAACCATATCACACAAATTATTATTCAAAGTATAGTCTTTATACATCTTGGAGGGGATCTTTTAAGTTTAATAGTCTTTGAATTATATTAATATGATGTGAGTTTCTATTAGCTTTGCACAGGGAAACAACCGGTAGAAATACTTTTTACTTTGATACTTTTGAGTACATTTCAGAGTGTATACTTTTTTTTTACACTTACTTGAGTAAACAAATTGAATCAGTACTTATTTTACCAGTCTTCTTTTGCACAAGTAATTGTACTTCTACTTAAGTGGAGAATGTGCGTACTTTTCCCATCTCTGTTTATGGATACCGTGTAAAATTTGTTCAAATGCATCTCTGTCAAGATGCATTTGGTGCCACCAAATGCATCCCCCCTCCTTTCCAAAACTGACTGAGGCTCAAACCCACAACCTCAAAAGTGACTGCGGCCTCAATACTGCTGGGCAGCAATGCAACTCTCTGTGCCACCAGGTCAGACTTCTTAAGGGAGGTTTTCTCAGGGCTTATCACTCTTTCCTCTGGTTGTTGCCATTCAAAAGTGACTGAGGCTCGAACCCACAACCTCAAAAGTGACTGAGGCCTCAATACTGCTGCACAGCAAGCCAACTCTCTGTGCCACCAGGTCAGACTTCTTAACACGTTCACTGCCAATGACGAGTTGACTCGTCAAACGATTTTTTTTTTTTGACGGTGGGACGTGGATCAACGCTCCCCACGTCTCCTATAAAAATATTGGAGTCAGCGAACGTGTACAACCCATTCCACGGACCCACTAAGTGGCGACAGTGCTCTCCACACTAGGAAAAGCAGAGCCAAAACTGTATGGTAACGCGCGAGGAAACCATTCTCTACTGTAAAATGGATTGGCGAAAACGCTTTCACTTTCGCGCATTATCGCGCTGGGAGCTGGCGGTGGGGGATTCCAAAAATAGACTGGGTGAAAAACACAGTTTGAAACACGCAGCATAAAGCCTAGAATCGCACAAAGCTTCATCAAAGCTCTCAAACCCAAGAAACAAGTGAGCCCTATCCACACTCGCTGCCAGGGAGGGAGGCTGCTCAAACTCGCATCAGCAGCAGCAGCAGCAGAACACTCGCTTGTGACAAACGCAGGCTGAAAGCCACCAGACATGCCCACGGAGGGAGGAGTTTGAAGGAGAGGGCGTTCAGAACTATATTGTTTAGATGTCTGATCTCTCACTGATGCCAAAAATAAATGGTTAAAGTGACTGTTCTGCCTGTTTGATTGAATTTCACAAAACTGCGATTATCTCAGCTTTCACTCTCAGACGCTGAAACCATGCTGTACTCAACGGCTAATATCTACATAACTACTAACTCTACAAACTAACTCTAGTACTTTTGTGAACTTTGTGTTCACAAACTCCAAGCAGAAAATAATCCTCGGCTCTTGTAAAATGAGCCAGAATCCTCAAAAAAACCCTCTGGCAGAACCTACCTACAGTAAAAAAAAAAAGGCTGGCAGTGAATGTGTTAAGGCAGGTTTTCTCAGGGCTTATCACTCTTTCCTCTGGTTGGTGCCATTCAAAAGTGACTGAGGCTCGAACCCACAACCTCAAAAGGGACCGAGGCCTCAACACTGCTGTACAGCAAGCCAACTCTCTGTGCCACCAGGTCAGACTTCTTAACACAGGTTTTCTCAGGACTTTTCACTCTTTCCTCTGGCTGTTGCAATTCAAAACTGACTGAGGCTCAAAGGACGTCCTGATATCACTGTGTTAGTAATAGTTCCAGGATTTATTTTACTAGTATGGGTCCAGTTCTGTCATTTGCAACAATAAACGTCTTATCTGATGACAGTCTGTGGCTTAAAGGAATAGTTCACCCAAAAATGAAAATTCTGTCATCATCTGCTCACTGTCATCTACTCCCTGTGTTAACACACAGGGAGGTTGCCAGCCCAACTCCATAGCAGCCTATGGACTAACTTCACCTGTGTTTCAAATGGCATGAGGGGGGATCAGATGATGACATAATGTTAATTTTTGGGTGAGCTATTCCTTTAATGTGTGTGATTTCGGGGCCGTTTGGGAGCTGGTGTGCTCACTTACAGTCTGAAGGCACGTTCACACTCGTCCCGGTTGTGCAGCAGGTAGCCGCTCTCCTCCTCCATCCGCTTCATCTCCTCCAGCTGCTTCTCTCTCAGCTGCTGCTCATGCTTCCTCTGCAGCCACGATTTGAAGGCCTCGTCTGGGTCACTGGGGTCTCTCTGCCGGGGGCATTTGGAAATAAAGGCGGTATTAAAGTGGGAGAGATTGTGCTAAGTGTCTGCATTGCACTTCCCAGAGGCCACGGCTTTTTCCTTGGATTTTCTGTTTACGAAGTTTGAGTCTCTGTAGGTGGTACTCTTCTCTTGTCTGTTCAGCCATGGTGGCTATCACAAACTACCCATGTCATCTTCTGTTTATTCCAAACAAACCAATGTTGCTACCTCTAGTGATGGGGGGGGGGGATGGATAAGAAGAAGAGTAAATGAAGGAAATGTAAAAGCTTTAGTGAACCAGGTATAGCTTGAATCACTATTGTGTTCTATCAATCAGCAGTACAGAGGAGCAAAACAAAATGTTTTATATGAAAATGTCATTATTGGAGGAGCATGAATACTCAGATTCATTCCCCCATCGGCTCTTGGCTCCACCTGTGTTACAGAATCCTCCTTTCTGCTGTGGCCTGACTGCAGTAAAACATAGGCCTACAGTAGTTCTACAGAAACCTCATGAAAAGATCATTACTATGCCTGTGAGTTTTAGTACATTGGTGCCCCCCCCTTGTGGCTGTACCCTGCAATTCATCCTCTCCATCTCTTGCGCTCGGTGGATCCTCCTCTCCTCCAGAAGTTGCTCTCTCTTCCTCAGCAGCCAGGCCCTGAATGCAATCTCGTTCTCCTGCCTCTTCTGCTCCTCTTCCTCATGTTTCCTCTGCTCTGCCTGGCAGGGAGAGAGGAGAGAAAAGCTGATAAGGATGGGTGAATTGTCACATGAAGAGCAGCATACCACTATGGCCTAAAAACCAGGCATTTCGTAACAGGAAAACTCACCTGAACTCCATTCACCCAACTTTTTATTTCTTAAAATGATCTTTTAACTTTTCAAACGTTGAGATCTAAATTTGTGTTATAAAACAGAGTTCCGGTCCTTGATTGTGATTGGCTGAGCCGTGTTCGAACTTCAACGCTGTTGTAAAATACTTTATAAACACACACCTGTGACCGCATCACAGTGTTACTGCACCAAACAGCGTCTGTGTGTTGCTGCATCTATATCTTGCTTGAAGGACTACATTGCTTGGTGGAAGAACAATTATTTGTTGATCATCAATATTGCATTTTTTGTTGCTGTGTTTATTTTATGAAACCTTGCCAGCCGCCAGGTAGGCTATATGTAATAAAATGAAGTTCTGTTTGAACGAAACGTTAATAAAGTGACCGGGAGCATCCTAATTCCAGTGTCCTTATTTTATTTTTATAGTTCTGTTGAGGCCAACGAGTTTTCTCACATTGTCCAGCACCTGCATGAGTAGATGTGCGCACTCTACTTTTCTCTTCATAGGCTATATGTAATAACCTTTTTATAGAAGCAATAAGCCCGCGAGGTCGTGATTTACAGTGATTTTACAACTAAGGGGGTTTTAGTCCCTCTGCTGTGCACGTCGGGCCTAAGAACACCCCTTAGCTGTTGTAAAATCCCTATAAACCAGGGCCTCGTGTGGCTTATTGCTTAAAGGAACACTCTGCCCATTTTCAACCAGCTTTGTATCATTAGAACATCAGTAGTATATCAGAAAACTGTAAACTGTTTTGAAGTCTGTCATTTAATTTGACAGTTATTGAGTGTTAAAGTGTGGACCAGTGACATCACTGGTCCACACTAACTCAAATTAACAACTCATTAACTCAAATCAACTCTCAATAACTGTCAAACTAGATGAATGACTTCAAAACCGTTTACAGTTTGAGAGTTGATTTGAGTTAATGAGTTATTAATTTGAGTTAGTGTGGACCAGTGATGTCACTGGTCCACACTTTAACACTTAATAACTGTCAAATTAAATGACAGACTTCAAAACCGTTTACAGTTTTCTGATATACTACTGATGTTCTAATGATACAAAGCTGGTTGAAAATGGACGGAGTGTTCCTTTAAGATGTTATAGTCCTAGCATAAAACTGATCTGAGTGAAGTAACATTGACCTTGTTTTGTTGTTATTGACTGTTCACCATTGACTGGCTGGGGTTACACATGTACCATGACTGATCTTCCTACCTCTCTGGCCAGCCTCTCCTTCTTCTCCTGGATCTTCTGCAGCAGCTCCTTCTGCTGGGTCGAGAGGGTGTAGGTGGTCTGGCAGGGCGTCTCGATAGCCGACTGCACCCGCCGCTTGGTGCCTCTCCTCTGGGTGCCGCTCTGGCTGTGGCTGGCTGAGTTGGGCCGGTTGCGGGGCTGGGCCGGAGGCCTGGGGGCACGGAGCCGATCAAGACCCTTTGGCTGGGAGAGGGATGAGGGACGAGGGGAGGCGCTGTGGACCCTGCTGGGGCTCAGAGTGGACTCCCGGGGACGAGGGGAGACGTGGGTGTAGTCGCTGTGGTTGTTGGCGAGGGGCGGCAGCAGACCGTGGCTCTCCACGTCCTTCAGACTTACCAGGTCAAACTTGCCGTCTTTTTCTACGAGGACTTTTCCATCCTTTCCTCCCAGGCTGCTCTCCCCGTCCCTGTCCGAGCCACCCAGACTGCTGATCCCTTCTCCTATGCTTGACTCCCGAGAGGAAATCCTAAGCTCAGACATCTTCCCTGACACGTGGCTCTCCGCCTCTGCATCCTTGCCTCTCTCCACTCGTGTGTTCTTCTCATACTCCAGCGGAGGCACCACCAGGTCCACCAGTTTGTCTTTGAAGTGCAGCCGCCTACGTCGTGTCATGTCCGGGGCTTCCTGGTCCTCCAGCTCCCGGTTGGCCTGATTGATTAATTGATTGATTTTATTGTATTTGATATTTAATTTTAAAAATACAGCAGTTCTGCATATAAAATGGACAAATCAGGATAACACAATAAAGCCGAGAGACTTGTTTCCAGTGTGGATCCTTTGGGGGTGGGGGGTGCAAGATGGCAGTATTTACATAACAGGATCAACATAATTTACAAAGACACAAAAGACAATAAAACAATATAGCTTGGCAAGTTATTCCCTGCATCCTCAATCCCAACCTCAGTGATTCATTGGACAATTAGGCCATACTCACAAAAGTAATATATCAAACTATCAAAATTACTTCACATTCTCAACATATATTTAAATCTAGCTCTGTCCTTAATGGGGGTCAGTAGAATTTTCATTTTTGGGTGAAATTATCCTTTAACTCAATCACCCAACTTGCCTGTTGGATCTTGTCCAGGATGTACTTCTTCTCCTCGTCCGTCTGTTCATCCGGCAGCGGGGGAGGCGGGGCCACGGGGGACGTCTTACTGGGACTGTCTCTGTCCGAGTCATACTCCACAGGCTCCATGGGCGAGGGCCATCTCTCCTCCACCTCCTCCTCTACCACCTGTCAAGTTTAATTGTATAGCCCTATTCACAAGCATGTCTGTCATGGTTTTACAGAGTCTAGCTACGTCTAGCTATAAGCACTATCAATAAACTGGATTGAACAGTCTTATATTAGAGAGAGAGGAGAATAGAGGGGGAGAGAAGGGAGAGCACATGCCTGCTGCAAACCAAATTTCCTTCGGGATATCAATAAAGTTGAAGATGAAGTTGAAGTTGAGAACAGGGGGAAGGAGGGAGAGAAGAGAGACCAGAACATACAGGCTATACCTCCTCTGTTTTGTTCCCTCTCTTCTGTTTTCTCTCCCTCTGTTTCTTCCCTTTCGTCCTCTCATCCTCCTCCAGCTCCTTATCGATCTCAGCCTCGATGTCCTGGTAGTCCGGACCCTGCGGGATGGAAAAGGCAGAGGCATGCTTCATTCATTAATTGAGTTTCGAATGTGAACGAATTCGGTACGTAGCTGCTAGTAGACGTGATGCCTGCTATACACGTGAGATAACAGACCTGTGAGTTTATCAATAATGTATCCAGCAGTGGCGTTCTCTCCCCTTGACCCAGTGAAAGTGTATCGCCGTATATCAACAGAGTAGATTTCACATGCAAATAGTGAGACGTGCCATTGCGGGTAACTCAACACTACTCATTGTCACACTTTCACAGAGAGGGTCACCACCCCAGCGGCTCTGGGTCTGCAGGAAGTCGAGCAGCACTGTGGACCCAGAGGCTCTGGGTCTGCAGGAAGTCGAGCAGCACTGTGGATATACTAGCCTACATAAGCTGTTGGCACAGTGATCAAACATGGAGGTGTGTGTGGAGTGATGAAAAACACAATGACAAAACACTGATGGAAAATTAAGCTAGAGAGAAGAGATGCAATGCAATTAATGTAGGCTAGTGTATGCTATATAGATGACATAGTTGATTGTATGCTTTGCATAAAAACAGATTTAACCAATAATCTGTGCAGGTGAGATTAGAAATAAATTATAAAACATTTACAAAAATCGCTCATCGCACCCAGGGGTGTAGTGGCAAATACAGAGGTGGGTAAACTATCCAAGGTGAGTAGGCTGGTTTACCCACCTTGTTTCCCCTCATTGATTGACACAGGTGATCTGAAAATAGGTGACTAAACTATCTGCCTAATTTCAAAGAGGTGGCTAAACTGTGTTTACTTGCGTTTACCCTCCACTAGGTCCCTGATCGCACCTCAAAAACATAAATAACCCACCTGGTCCTCGGGCCGGCCCTCCTCCTCACTGATCAGCCAGTCCAGGTCCTTCTCAAAGTCATCCTCATACTCCTCCTGGACCTCACTCATCTTCACCACCGACTAGGACCAGAGCAGAGACAGCAGGAGTGCTTTGTTTATTTTTTATTTCTTTATTTTTTTATTTTTTTACCGATTTTTTATCCCATGTTTATCCCCCATTAGTGCTAATTTTAATTTATTTATCCTGGTTGCTGCTCCACCCTCTGCCGATCTGGGGAGAGCCGAAAACTGGCTCCATGCTTCCTCCGAGACATGGGCAGTTAGCCAGCCGCTTCTTCTCACCTGACAGGGGAAGCTTCACCGGTAGGACATAGCACGTGGGAGGATCACGCTATTGCAACGAGTTCCCCTCCCTCCGAACAGGCGCCCTTAACGACCAGAGGAGGCACCACATCAGCAACCAGGATATTGCATGTTTTGGTGAAGGGGTTCCTATATGAAGGAAACCCCCGGGAAGCACGGGGAGAACATGCAAACTCCACACAGAAAGGCCCTTTTGACGGGTGGTGGGCACTCGAGGACATGCGGATGGGCACGCATTCCTTCAGCTTTCACAGCGTCCCAGGTGGGAATCGAACCCAGGACCTTCGAGCTGTGAGGCGACAGCGCTTACCACTGCACCACCGTACCCCCCCAGGAGTGCTTTGTTTAGATGACACTCTTATATCTATAGCAACTTACAACAAGAGAGCAGACAGAGGTTCAGTGTCTTGATCAAAATTGGCACATGACTTTTGGGAGTCTTGAATCTCTGGCCAATCAGTTATGAGACGGTCAGTCTAGCCAAGCGCTAAGATAAAAGAAATGCAAATATTCAGAACTGTATGTAGGTCTAGTGTGTGATTGTCTGATTCATATCTAATTACTGTGTATGTCTGTAGATCCATAATAAAATAACAGATTAAAAATATAGATAGCCTAATCAAACTTCTGAGACACGTCGGTAACTGTGGATGCAGCCACCTAAGCACAGTTATGCCTTTTTTTTTGTTAAAATACTGTTTCAAGTTAATTTCAATCTCTATGCTTTACGTTTTAGGGTGTATAATATGGTAAGTAGTGCTATAGAAAAGCCAGTTACACTTGTACTTTTAAGAAAATAAAACCTAAATTAATGTTATAATAAAATGTGTCCTTATCATTTATATTGAGATATATTATTGTTTGCCTTGTGGTGATCACTGGCCCATAGATCATTTACCCAGCAGTTATTTAGCACTAGGCCTACATCATTGTTGGTTACAATACAGGTCAGGGAATTTCCATCGGGGCCCATCTATTTCGATCAAAACAACAAGAGGCAATTCGCAAGGCAAATATTGTGCTATGCATTTAATCTTTGCTTTATAAAAAACAATAAAAAACATGCCTCTTTTTGTTATTATCATGGCACCAATTCTTCTCAGTTCACACTAAATTACAAAAAAAAAGTTAAAACTCGTATCCTTCAGCATAAGAAATAGGACACCACACTATCCTATTTCTATCCACTCCATCACACCTAATTATCAACCTGCTTATCCATCATCACTTATCACAGTATGGCCTGAGGCTATGGTCTAATGTTGTGTTACCTATCCGTTGCCCCCTCCCGGCCAAAATTGATTACTGCAGTAACGAGAGTAAATTAATATCTAAAACTATCCTACTACAGCTACAGGTGTTTGTTGTTTATACGTTCCGTTCCCAAAATCTGCTGATAAGAGATGTTAGATTATGTTGACCAAGGTATGGAGTTGATGACTCTGTTGTGACTTATAGCCTACCAGTTTGATAGGTTAGAAAATCGGATTTGACTGACATAAGGACAACTTACGTACAAAAATAAACGGGAAATTGGATAACAGGGATAGAATTAAAAGGGTGAGCTGTAACGTTATACCGCACAGCTGACCCTCAGAAATTATAATAACACAAAAAGTATTTGGAATAGCATATAGGCTAGGAAAGAGCCTCTGCATTCCAATGGTTATATGATTGAAATAAACTCACCACCACAGGAGAGTTGTGCGTCTTCGTTCTGGTTTGAAAAGGATGGCAGAAGCATTCAGTCAGCTTGTTTGGCGGCTCGCTTCATGTGACCCGCATGATCCCGTTCAGTCCGCAGCACAGCACCTGTGCTCATAATCCGCTTCCCTCTGCCATAAAGCTTTAATAGACGTTGTCATAGAGACCTACAACACGCTTTACTGTCCTGCACATGCGCAGAGAGGGCACACACACACACACACACACACACACACACACACACACACACACACACACACACACACACACACACACACACACACACACACACACACACACACACACACACACACACACACACACACACACACACACACACACACACACACACACACACACACACACACACACACACATTATCTATGTACAAATAATAAAAGATTCACTTTGGGTCCAGTGTAACCTAAGTTTTTATTTGGGAGTTACATTCTTAATAGTCTGCCCTTTCCATACTGTTTCCATCCAGGATCAGTCATTGATCTGTTAGGTCAATGGTCTTTGTCGCTGCTTTGGGTCTGTCTTGAATACATCACAATCTCACTCAAGTATCTTCCTTGTCGCGGAGCACTTGAAGGCGTGTTATGATGCGCAGTGCATGCTGGGGCTTGAGGTTCGCTGTAATCTGAGTTCTCTGCGCCGGGAGTGGCTAAGAACACCATTTCCCATGGTGCCTCTGTCTTTATCAAGCCAGGAAGGTCACGCCTCCCTGACGTGCAATGCGTCTGACAGACAGCACGTACCTTATGTCAACAGTATGTCAGTGGTTTTTTGAGCACTTAGTAAGTTAATAATAACGGCTTACGAGGACAGCGGGGACGTTTTTTAAACTTTACTACAAATGGCAACTTTCGTCTTTTTCTCGGTAAACAGGACGGCTCAAACCACGGCGACACGGTGTTTTACTTCACATTCAAACGGGCTGGTTAGTGCAGGACTTTGCTCATTACCGAGATGGTTTTGTAGGGGTGCGGGAGCGCGGTTCATGTCCCAAGGGACCAGAGCCGCACACGGCCAGCGGACCAGAAGGGGGGCGCTGGCGTTCGCTGGAGTCGCAGCAGCAGCGGCGGCAGTGGCCGGGGGGTTCATTGTCAACGCCAGCCACTTCCAGCGAGCTGAGATGGCTTCTCGGGTCCCCCAGGTGTTGAAGGGCGAGAGAGGGACAGATGATGGGGACTTCCTGGAGAGGATCAGGGGCTTCATGTGCGCTCCTGTCACCGACGTGTCGGTGCTGCAGCAGATGCAGGGCGAGATGAGCACCAGGATGGAGCTGCTCATTATGGAGACACAGGCCGACTTCTGCAGGGCCCTGGAGGCCGTGGACGGAGGCACGTTCCAGGCGGACCGCTGGCACAGGGAGGAAGGTGAGTAGGCTACAGTCCGCACAAACTGCAGCAGCCAGTGTGGAGCAGGCTCACTATCATCCCAGTCAAGCCATGTTTTATTTATACAGCCCTGCCCCTGCCGTTATCAAGCATGTCTCAAAATACCTTTACATACCATCATTCATACATATACAGTACACACACATGGCATTGGTTTGCTATTTCAAGCATGCTGCATCAGTTATTCTCAACCTTTTTCATATCAAGGACCCCACATTTATTCCACATAAAGCCACAGACCCCCATTTGATGAGATTTTGTCTCTCTGACCCAAATGTGAGAATTGAACTGTGTGTGTGTGTGTGTGTGTGTGTGTGTGTGTGTGTGTGTGTGTGTGTGTGTGTGTGTGTGTGTGTGTGTGTGTGTGTGTGTGTCAGGTGGCGGTGGAATCAGCTGTGTGATGCAGGATGGTAAGGTGTTTGAGAAGGCGGGCGTGAATGTGTCGGTGGTGCACGGGCATCTCACAGACGAGGCAGCCAAGCAGATGACGGCCAGAGGCAAAGTTCTCAAAGGGAAAGATGGTAAGCCCTGTTGTTTGTGTACAAGCCCAGCCCTAGACCCGCTTTTTAGCCAGAGGTGTAGTATCATACATTCAGAGTCATGTGTCCATCCCACTTCTCCATTATACAAAAATCACACCGAGGGGTTGAAGTAAGCTGTGCAGGTTTATGCAGGTCGGACCCTTCTCCCCCACCCCTTCTCCCCTCTCTCTGGCACTGTATGTGTGTGCCAAGTCTCCATTAATTTCCAAATGTTTCTTAAATTGTGTGTGTGTGTGTGTGTGTGTGTGTGTGTGTGTGTGTGTGTGTGTGTGTGTGTGCGTGTGTGTGTGTGTGTGTGTGCATGCATGCATGCGAGTGTGCGTGCGTGCGTGTTTCACCAGCTTTCTGCCACTATCGACCTCGTCGAGACGCTCTCTCTCGTGTGTTGGCAAAACTGCTGGCAAAGGAATCATTCCTTCCATGCCTGTCGCCTGATGGCTGTAGTGTGGCAGGGAGGGCAGTAAGAGTTTCAGCCCATTCTTACTATTTGGAGTTGGTTTGGATGAGAGCATGTCTAAAATAAAATAAAATAGATAATGCAGAGATAAAATAAACACTTTTTGGTTTGTTCCCAATCACTCAAACATCAGTAGAGATACAGTAACCATACCAGTAGTAACCCTTTTTCCTTATAACTTTTTGAGTTCTGATGATATAATCCAAGTAAAAAAACAAAAGTGATTTGCCACAGATCAATGTACATGCTCTCATGCTACTAAAATGTGTCTATATCTGTCTATCACCAATAAAAAAAAGAGATACAGTAACCATACTTTATGCTAAGCAACTGACACATCAGCAACAATAACTTATTTTGTTGAAATAAACGATTACAATCTAATTAGACGGAAAGGATAAATATCACACTGCTTCTTTTGTCCCTGCCTGTCAGGACACTTTCCATGACTCCTTTGCAATGATAAGTTGATGATTTTTGTGCAGACGAGTTGTGGACAGAAGTGCAAACAACAACTTGAGTCCAGACTTGCGTGTTTACATGATAAAATGTCCCTGCTTCTTTCCTTTCTTTGTGTTGTTCTCTTCCAGGTAAGCTGCCGTTCTGTGCCATGGGCGTGAGCTCCGTCATCCACCCCAAGAACCCCCACATCCCCACATTTCACTTCAACTACAGATACTTTGAGATCGAAGAGGAGGATGGTGAGTGTGTGTGTGTGTGTGTGTGTGTGTGTGTGTGTGTGTGTGTGTGTGTGTGTGTGTGTGTGTGCACACGTGCGTGCGTGCGTGCGTGTGTGTATGTGAACCCCCACATCCCCACAGTGCACTTCAACTACAGATACTATATCTGTAGATATAGGATTTCATGGCGGGGGGAGGGGTTTCATGGGGGTAACATTCAAACACTTTCACCTATTTATTTGAAGCTTAGTCCACGTCTAATATGACCATCCAAGATTGTAACAGCATATATACAGTATGATACAAAATTAAGAAATGCATAATAGGGCCCCTTTAAGAGCGAAGAGGACAGTGAGTGTGCCAACGTCAAGCCTCGACGTCAGCTGCTGTGTCACCCTATCACTGACACTATGGAGCACATGGATCAAGGATAATCCTTGTTGACACTATGGAGCACATGGATCAATGATAACCCTTGTCTCCCTCTTCCTTGTGCGTGTGCGTGCTTGTGTGTCCGTGTGTGTCCGTGTGTGTGTGTGTGTGTGTGTGTGTGTTCCAGGCTCTAAGCAGTGGTGGTTTGGAGGAGGCACAGACTTGACTCCGATGTATGTGAATGAAGAGGATGCGTTCATCTTCCACAACACCCTGAAGGAGGCCTGTGACAAGCACCACCCACAGTACTACCCCGACTTCAAGAAATGGTACAGCTTGACTCAAGCATAGTCCTCTGTGGAGTATGTGTGCGTGTGTTTTGTGCATCCTGTGTGAGTGAGTGTATGTGTCCATGTGAGCCATGGTCATCATGCATTAGATTCGATACGATGTAGTACACGATAACAGTGTTGACGATTCGATAAAACCCGATACAATCTAAATAAATGTGAAATGACAACAAACATACCTGCCAACACTCCCGATTTATGCGAGAGTCTCACGATTTTTAACCCTTTCTCCGGCTGTGCTCCCGCATGGTAATTTCTCCTGCTAATCTCCCGATTTGTAGGATATGTCGTGGTACCTGGCAACCCAACCCAGAGGCCACATGGTGTGGCTCGCTCAAGCTCTAGGGTGAGGGCCGTCATATGTATACAGTCAATGGGCTCGGCTAGCTTTGGATGAATGGATGAAACAGTTCAGAAGAAGAAGAGATCCGCTACCAAATTTCAGTCCACTTGGAGCGAGACCTTCTCTTTTCTAAACGCTGGCCACATCAGCAAGTTATGTTGGGCTGAATTTAGCGTAGAACACGTTGGGGAGAATGACGTTAGCAAACATGCTAAACATGCCAAACACAAACAAGCCATGGAACCACAGAGGGGAAATGCTAACATATTCCCGTTCCTCATGAGAGGTGTGTCGGAGGCTGAGTAAGTCAGCAAGGCAGAGGTGAAAATGCTAGTAGTAGTCGCCAAGATTTCCCCCCAGATTTTTTGTGATGTAAACTTTAGATGCTGACTTTTGATCACATCTTTTGTACATTTTGTATCTTTATTTCATTTTATTTTATCATTATTTATTTCATTGTGAGCTATGAATTTAAGACAAATTAAAAGTAATTTACTTTACATCCTTGTATTTATTCTATTAATTTGTGGTGTAGGGTTATATGGGGGACAGGGGGATGTTGAAGATAAGCCATTCAGCCATACCTCAGAAAATCTCCTTTTCACAGCCCAATGTTGGCAGGTATGAACAAAGTCTGTGTAGAATTATGTTTATTTCTCTAAGACACACATCTTTCTAGCCATGGCATCGTCTTGCTAGAATGTAAACCACAATTTAAAAAAAAATCATTACAAAGTGCAAATATTATTTCAACTTCAGCTTGTCAAGCTGTCTCCTTTATGATTACTACAGCAGAATAAAATATAGCTTTTCAGCCACACAATATGCATCGTTACATTTTTGAATTCTGATATATTGCATTTTGATGTATCATCCCATCCCTACCATGCATATCCAGGATGTGTGGGTGGGGTGTGTAGTACGTGCACAACTCAATAACTGTATCTGACTAATGGAAAAGTGTACGTGCCTGAATGTGTGTGTGTGTGTGTGTGTGTGTGTGTGTGTGTTTGTCACTGTGGGTGTGTCCTTACTGCAAGATGATGATAAGGGGAAGTCTCTACAATCTCCAGTTGCAGAAGAACCGTTTAGTGCACAGGGTTGGGGAGTAACGGAAATACACATATTTAAAATACAAAATAAGAGTAACCGTATTCCATTACAGTTATAGTTTAAATTGGTGGCATTCTGAATATAGTTACCATCTTTAAAAATAGATTACTTTAAGGATTACTTTATTTGTTTTGTTTTATTTGCTCTAAGATTCACATGAGGCAGGCATTTCCCCTCAACAGATTTTAAAGGTCCCTCTAAGGGTGCTTTCTCACTGGGGGCCCGGGAGCGGAACCCAGCACACATGTCCCCAAATTGACCCCAGGTGCGGTTCGTTTCATGAGTGTGAACGTTGCATCCCGTGCCGGGGCGCGGAACAGCGTACCGTGACAGCTAAGGTCCACTTGAAAAGGTGGTCTGGGGAACGCTTTGGCGTGCCCAGGGACGGAACACTTGAGAATGTGAACACCAACTGTACCGAACCACATAGACAGCACACGGGCGAGGATACACTCCAGGCACAGTTGATGACGCAAGCCGCAAGCTACTCTGCAAGTGTTCCCTTCCGTTCCCGAGCATGAAAGACATTTTGTAATGTGAAAGCTGACCAGCGGGGGAGAGAGGAGGCGGGGGCAATCGTACTCGGGCACTGAATGGAACGGAATGAAAGCAATCGTTCCCAGTGAGAAAGCACCCTCAGTGTAATACAATCCATTTTAGAGATATTTTATTCTAATATAGAGTTCCTAAGCTTACGCCAAATTTGGCTGTTTGTGATGATGATATGGGATGGGAACCAAGAGGGCTCAGACACAAACTGTCAAATAGTTTGTTTATGGAACAGACTGGTAAATTAAATTTACCAGAACACAGTCTCACCAGAACAATATTTGTGTGGGAAATATAATAATTATCTATGGGCCAAATTAGTTTTTATGAAGTTTGTTTGGATGATTATCTATAATTTTCCCATAGCATGTCGCCCCCTGCTGTCCTTTAGAAAGAAGTTTAAGTTTAAGGCACAATGCATACATTCAGGCGGTGTCTCATCATAGACGCGTGGTCAATGGGTCAGCATGGGGGAAATCCTCCCATTCTTCCCAGCCAGCATAGTTAGCATTTAGCTGCTAACCCAGCCCAGGCATACAGGATTGGGGATTCAACCACCACAGTAAACGCACATCTAAACAGACAACTATGTCATGTAAAGCCACAGCACCGTCCTTTGGTGAGTCAGCCCATTGAGATATATGGGGGTCTTCCCCCACCGTCTAGTCTCACGGCGTTCCCACACAGACTGTATCTATCGGATAAAACTAAAGTAAATTACGGTCTAAAACTTCATGACAAAATTCTCCTTAATGTAAGTAGTATACTTTAATCTCAAAGGTATTTTCAGTTTTAAAGTTGCATTTGAGAATTACATCCAGAATTAAGTGTTCTAAATATTTGGATGGTGAACATTGAACAACTGTTTTTTTTGGGTTAGAGTTAGGGTTAGGGTTAGGTTTTAGCACTACTGTTAAGATGTTACACAAGGAAACTTAAATGTATCCATCTGGTCTGTAGGTGCGACAGGTACTTCTACATCCCCCACAGAGGAGAGAGTCGTGGAATTGGAGGCATCTTCTTCGATGACCTGGACTCTCCTAGTCAGGAGGAGGCGTTCAGCTTTGTGAAGAGCTGTGCCCGCACTGTGGTGCCCTGCTACCTGCCCATCATCCACAAACACCTCAACGATGCCTTCACTGCCCAGGAGAAAGCCTGGCAGCAGGTTCGACGAGGCCGGTGAGCCACCAGGTTGAGACACCAGGGTTGGTGTCACAAAACCATTTTTGCCACAAGGGACTTTATTCAGTCTGTGGCTTTTGTTGAGAAGTTACAGTTACTTTCTGTATTCTAGTTTAACATGCTTTGGATTGCTTCATGAAAGCAACAAGCCTAAATACAGTTTCCACTTAATATGGTATTATGCCATTTAAATCCAGGCCTCTACAGCAGCTTTTGTGTGTCTGTGTTGTAGGTATGTGGAGTTCAACTTGGTGTATGACCGGGGAGTGAAGTTCGGCTTGGCCACACCTGGCTCCAGGATTGAAAGCATCCTCATGTCCCTCCCCCTCACTGCCAGGTAAGCCAGCACTGGTTTGATGCAGTGGTCGGCAGGGATGTTCCTAAGCGACTAATTTCATAGTCGACTAGTCTAAATTAAAATTAAAATTTAGACTAGTTTCAACTACCGGTAGTCTATAAGTAAGAAAACAGCCCAACTTTAGCCAAATGTAATCAAAAGGTTTAAACAACAGAATTGCATGTATTTAAGAGCCATTTGACACGTTAATTATGCTCTTCAATAACTAAATCTTGTGTGGCACTTTGCGCAGTTTATTATGGACATTGCACATTACAAAAGATGACAAGTCACCCCGGCACTATGTATTCGGTCTCAATATAGTCCATTAACTTTCGGAAGACTTTGCCTTCAACAAAGTTTTCTTTTAATTATTATTTTTATTTCCTGATATTTCTCCCATTTTCTCCCCAATTGTACTTGGCCAATTTCCCCTTTTCTGCCCCGGTCGATGCTCTACCCCTGCCAGTCTGCGGAGAGCCGTAGCTTAGCTGAGGGTTATCATGGTGGTTATATGCCAGTTTTATCTGACACAGACTACATACATACAACCATATTTTAATTTTCTAGATCAAAATACTGCCAAACTGCACTGTCATCTCTCCTCCAAGGAGGTCTGCTCCCACTTTCCACCACGCTGGCTTGTGTTTACATCCGGGCATTAGCGGGAGGGGGGCTACGCCTGGTGGGTGGCTGCATAGACACAACACATGCGTAGGCTATACTGGTGTTGTACATTATAATTTAATGATTAGTTTAACCGACTAGTATATCTGGTGCCGACTAGCGAGATGGGGGCCGATTAGTCACGCACATCCATAGTGATCAGCCTGCATCAGTAATTAAGCCTGTGTGTGTGTGTGTGTGTGTGTGTGTGTGTGTGTGTGTGTGTGTGTGTGTGTGTGTGTGTGTGTGTGTGTGTGTTGCTTGGTGACCAAACTCCCCCTTCGTCCTCAGGTGGGAGTATATGCACGAACCTGCCGAAGGCACCCTGGAGGCACAGATGCTGGAGGTGTTACGGAACCCTAAGGAGTGGGTGTGAGCGGTCTCCAGGTTTCCATCTGACTACGGACACAACATCCAGGAAAACATCTTGGTCATCTTTTTTTCATGCTCTCACCTGTTTGGCTAAATCAGCAGCAGTCAACACTTCTGCTGGTTGTTGGCCAACAGAACCTAAAAGGACTTACATGTATGACATATTGTTTATCTGTACTGGACCGGTACTCTTCTTGCTTTGCTGTTTGTCATGTTTTGTTAACACTTTATCGCATTGGCGCCTGGGTAGTGCAGCAGTAGATTCCCTGCCTACCAACACGAGGGTCCACAGGTTCGACACACCGTGTTACCTCCGGCTTGGTCAGGTGTCCATACAGGCACAATTGGCTGTGTCTATGGGTGGGAAGCCAGATTAAGGGTATGTGTCCTGGTCGCTGCACTAGTGCCTCTTCTGGTCGGTCGGGGTACCTGTTCGCGGGGAGGGTAACGGGGGGGAATAGGGTGATCCTCCCATGTGCTACGTCCTGCCGGTGAAACTCCTCGTTCTCAGGTGAAAAGAAGCGGCTAGTGACTGCACATTTATCCCCCCAGAACAGCAGAGAGGGTGGAGCAATGATCGGGACAGCAGGGGGAATTGGCCAAGCACAATTGGGGAGAAAACGGGGGGACATGCAGGAGAAGAAAATGCATTGGGATTGCATTATAGTCACTGGGATTTGTGCCATTCCTTGTCAGGCAACGTCACCAGTGACCATTATACCTGCTTCTGGGTCATCTCACATTGCATAATATTGTTGGTGTCAAACTCTAGCTGTGTTTTCTATGCGTGAGCTAAATGTGGCTTTGCTCTACTTGAAGCTGTCACAGTTTTCCACTTTCCAAAGGTACTCTTTGACAAAAGCACCTAAAGGGAAATTAAGAATCCACTGAGCCACTGGAGTGGTGTACGCCACTGTTTCTAGCCAATGTTAATCAATATGTTTTTCATGTTGCGTCTGGACCCAACAGTGGGTTACTTTTGATGCCAAATAATTACCAAGGTTCCTACACAAGTATGAAAAGTATGGAATTTGATTTTAGTATTTTCCAGGTCTGGAAAAGTATGGAAAAAGAGTATGGAAAAATATTTGTGTTTCCAGAATATTGTCTATTGTGACTTTGTTTTTCTAAGAAATAAAATTCTGAAAGTGTTTTATCATGGCATCAGAATGTAACATACATGTTAACAGTTGAATTTTAAAACCATTTAGTTACACAATAAACAAAGACACAAAGCACATTTTAAATGTTTTATTACAAATTAATTCAAGCTTCAGCACATATACAAGGATGTATAACAGGTTCCCTTGCATTCATGTTATTCAAAGGTTTATCATTTTTTGTTTGTTTTATAAGGCATCGTAAAAACAGGACTTCATAAGTAACAGTACAACAAGTGACCTGACTAAAATGGCTACTCCCTGCCAGCACAGCTCAGTTCAAGGTCATCGCAGAGGAACAAGTGTGGAGGTTCACAGCCAGGTCAACAAAACAAAAGAAAAACATCAGTGCTCAAAGTTTGTAGTGTACATTATAGACATTTATCAGTATGAATGAACATTAGGCAGATATATTTGGTTTCTAGAATGTATGCAGGAGTATTGCATATCGATTATTATAATAATAGGATTACGGTGACATCGTTATTGCTGAGTGACGCTGGAGACGCCAAACCAGACTCTGCCCTAATATTCATTAGACAGCTCATTCTGAGCTTCAACACAAAGTGCCTTCATTCACCATCTAACATAGTTACATTAGTATCAATGCAATCACTGCATTCCTGTGCAGTACAAATATTAGCACCCTCACTAAAATGTGCAACACGTTCTCTATCCGAACTCATCTCAGAGCACCGCTTTGTCTTGTGCCTTTTGCATTTGAGGTAACGCACCTTGGAGCCTTGAGTGTTTTATGAAAAGCACCTCACCTGTGGGTTCAGGCAAAGGTCCAGAACGAGTTGGGAAGTACAGTAGAACCACCCAGGAGATGGTAGTACCACGGGAGGGAGGGGGGGGGACTTAGGTTTAGGCATTGGGTGGGTGGTCTTATGGTCAAACTTTAGGGTCTCCCGGTCAGAGACCGCGCTCTCCCCTGGGTGGTACCACTGTACTTCCCAACTCATTCTGGACGACAAGCCCGATGGTGTGCTTGACCTTTGAACCCACAGCTGCGCTCTAGGCTCCGGGGTGCGTTACCTCGCTCAAACCCAAAAGGTGACGTGACAAAGGGGTGCTCTGAGACGAGTTCAGAGTGATCACGGGCTGAAATGTACTCTCACACATACACCCAGAATATACATACAGTATTTATATACAGGTACATTACATGCTAAACATGGCCTCTTTCCATAGTGACGATTAATACTGCATCTTTCCCTTCCAATGAGTGAGACTGCTTTTAGCTCCACCTCCTCTCTTCCCAACGCTTCTGTTTCTATTGTTTTCTGTCCCACATTCCTTGGCAGGTCACTCCACCGCTCACATTTATAGTATAGCTTCAACCCTATTTGAATAGTCTTCAATGCACCCTCCTCTGGAGAGGTCACATCATCAGAAAAGTAGCACAGCGGAAGATTCTTTAGTCCCATCCAGTACGGTTAGATCTGCTTCAGGGGGAAGAGTAGGGATTGGGAAGGATGCATTTTCACAGTATTTAAGCAGGGTCTGAGTAAATGTTACCCGCCTTGAGATGGACATGGGTGGGCAAGCATGGACCATCAACAAACAAACGCTGGGCCAAGTCCACGTGTACAGGCCATGTTGCATGCCTGACCAAAATATAGGCGCACAAGACACATACACAAAACACATTTCAGCAGCAGCAGCTCTATAACAATTTCCTTGCGTTACCAATTCCTAAACTCCAAAGCATTCCAAAAAATAGGTCTATATTAGAGTTAGACCGATATATCAGTTTAATAATAGGTCTATACTAGAGTTAGACTGATATATCAGTTTAATAATCGGTCTATACTAGAGTTAGACCGATATATTAGTTTAATATAAGTCTATACTAGAGTTAGACTGATATATCAGTTTAATATAGGTCTATACTAGAGTTAGACTGATATATCAGTTTAATATAAGTCTATACTAGAGTTAGACTGATATATCAGTTTAATATAGGTCTATACTAGAGTTAGACTGATATATCAGTTTAATATAGGTCTATACTAGAGTTAGACTGATATATCAGTTTAATATGTCTATACTAGAGTTAGACTGATATATCAGTTTAATATAGGTCTATACTAGAGTTAGACTGATATATCAGTTTAATATGTCTATACTAGAGTTAGACTGATATATCAGTTTAATATAGGTCTATACTAGAGTTAGACTGATATATCAGTTTAATATAGGTCTATACTAGAGTTAGACTGATATATCAGTTTAATAATAGGTCTATACTAGAGTTAGACTGATATATCAGTTTAATATAGGTCTATACTAGAGTTAGACTGATATATCAGTTTAATATAGGTCTATACTAGAGTTAGACTGATATATCAGTTTAATATAGGTCTATACTAGAGTTAGACTGATATATCAGTTTAATATAGGTCTATACTAGAGTTAGACTGATATATCAGTTTAATATAGGTCTATACTAGAGTTAGACTGATATATCAGTTTAATATAGGTCTATACTAGAGTTAGACTGATATATCAGTTTAATATAGGTCTATACTAGTTACTGATATATCAGTTTGCCGATACATCTGGCTGATGTTGGCCCTTTACATCAGATATCTGCCAGTCAATGTCATCCACAGCCGATAATGGCAGTTCCAGCAGAAAAGTCTAACCGTCTATAAATACTGCAGTGAAATGTAATTTCCTTCGCACTTTCATTTATTAAATAATAATTATTATTATAATAATAATTATTACATTAATTAATTTAATCGTTTAAAGGCAGTTCATTTCCCCTACCATTGAAGAGGTGGTGTGGGTCACCTTGCCTTAAGTTCAGAATTGTTTACATCTCCAAGATGGCATGTATCAGCTAGCCTTCACACAGGAACTAATACAGAGACCATAGGCACAGAGAACAGGAAGGGATTTGGCAATAGTTTCTCTCCAAAATTAAATAACATCTCAAATTCACCATGGCATATAGTCCAAAGTGTATCTGGGGAGTATGTTGAAATGTGTTTGGAGCTGAAAGTTTGGCCCTGTTTACGTCCGTTCTAACTGTGGCTCGCTACAACATCGCAGGTGAATAGAAAATAAGAATAGATGTTGAAGAAAATAAAAATCCAACCCATGCCTGTAAGGAGCGTCTCACCCACCTAGAAAAATGTAATTGGTTTAAAGTAAGTTTCAATGGAGAATTTGTAATTCCCATGGTTGGTTGGAATGCTGTTTCCAGCCTGCCAGGAAAAAAAATCTCTGGTTAACGCTGAATCCTTGTAGTTATTTTGGAAAAATATTGAATTTGGGCACAAAATATTGGCGTTTGGGCACCTCAGCCTAAACATATTGGTATCAGCCTTCAAAAACGCATATCGGTCGAACCCTAGTCTATACATCTAGAATTGTTTTCCTTTCTAGTTAATATGGCAATCAGAAACTCATGTTTCCTCCTACACGTCATGCAGCCATTGTTATGCCTTCTGTGTTAAATGATTGGCTACAGAATGATAGTATGGATGCCCCTCGAGCAAAGTCAATGGAGGTCTCAGTTTGTTTTGGTATTGCAATATGATTGGCTCCTTGTCCACTATCACTCCACCTCCGTGGTGATGAGCGGTTAGTGCAAGTTTCAACAGTGCTGCTTCCAGCAAAGATTGCCATTAGTCCATTAAACAGAGAGTTAACGGTGTGTCTGTGTGTTGAAAGGGGGAGGCCGGTGATACCACAACGATGGCACTGCTAAATGATACGAAGGTCTTTGTGTAGGTTAGGGCATTTGTTGTGGTCAGTTAGGTTGTTTACTTCCCTTGGCCGTTGTTGACACTAGTAGAGCTGGTGTTGATAATATCGTCATACTGCGGCGGCGGCTCCGTCTCTATGTGGACGTCTGTATGGCCCACCGCCTCCTCGTAAGACGGGGGCGGGTCTCCGGCGCTCCCTCTCCCCGACGTGAGCTCCGAGCCCTGATAGGCCGGGCTGCTGTGGGCACTGAGCTCCGATTGGTCGTGGTGGTGGTATTCCCGCCCCCACTCGTCCATAGAGACCACTGATAGGCCGGGATCGTGGTGCGAGCGCCCCAGGCCGGGGCTGCGTTCGGAGCGTTTGCGGGAGTGGCAGCGCCACACGGTGATGGCCACCGCGGCGATGAGCAGCACGACCAATAGCAGCGGCAGGATCAGGTAGAGGGAGTGGATCCCGCCCACCACCGCCTCCAGCCCGCCGGACGGGTTGCTCTCCCGCACGTACTCCTCCCAGAAACGTTTCTGCAGCCAATCAGAGGAGAGATAGACATGCCATCAACACATTCACAGATCAGAAATGTAAGAGAAGACCCCGCTACATTCATGTGGACTACAATATAAACATTTCAGTAGGGCTGCAACTAACAATTATTTTCATTTTCAATTAATCTGTTGATTATTCTCTCAATTAATCGATCAGTTGTTTGGTTTATAAAATGTCAGAAAATTGTGAAAAATGACAATCAGTGTTTCCCAAAGCCCAAGATGACATCCTCAAATGTCTTGTTTTGTCCACAACCCAAAGATATTCAGTTTACTGTCAGAGAGGAGTAAAGAAACCAGAAAATATGTCTGGATTCTGGAATCAGAAATTTGCTGCTTTTTTCCCCTTAAAAATGACTCAAACCGATGAATCGACTACTAAAATAGTTTGTGATTAATTTAATAGTTGACAGCTCATCGATAAATTCATTAATCCTCGCAGCTCTACATTTCAGAGTACAAAAATGTTTCCAGAAGCCCCAGACACAGTACACAGCATCCGCTCCATGAATACTTTGATTCTGGATGACTGCAACACAATGGCGGTGGACAACAACGGCCAAACAAAGCGTCCACATGACTGCGCGTGTCTATCTGCGTGACTTTGCTCTCGGCCTCCCACAAGTTCACAAGTCCACAAATTCTGCCTCCCTCCCTGCATCATGCCCAGGCATACACTCAGCTGCTCTTCCTGCTGATAATCATCACTTCCTGAAAAAAGAAACAGCCACATTCCACCAGTGAGCACACTTGGCGTAGGATTTCATCACTGGAGAGACCAACACAAGGAAAATAGCAGGAGGAGTGTGCCCGCATGTGTGTGCCCGCATGTAGCCATCAAGTGTGGCAGGTTTTTAAGTGCACCCTACTTTTCTCTTCCTGTGTGTATTTGTGGATGAGAATGTGATGGGAAGTGCCCACTTGATAAGCCAAATGACTTGCCTCTCCTTCCTCTGATATCCAAGCCAGGTGTAGCCTACTGTATGCTCTGGCCCTCACTGAAACACCATCTTTACTTCCGTGATTTGCTGAATTTCCTCTTGAAACAGGATGTTGAAGGGAGGAATCATTCAAAAGTGTAAAAATCTGTGATGTTTTATTGGTTGGAATTTCTATTTACACCTCCTGGTGCAGCAGGAGGTCACCCTGACAGCTAGTGGGCCAGTTTAATTGCTCTTTGTTTGCACAGAAAACACATCTCTGCATACTACCATCATCTTCTGTATGTTCTCAGTTCTACCATCATCTTCTGTATGTTCTCAGTTCTACCATCATCTTCTGTATGTTCTCAGTTATACCATCATCTTCTATATGTTCTCAGTTCTACCATCATCTTCTATATGTTCTCAGTTCTACCATCATCTTCTACTATATGTTCTCAGTTCTACCATCATCTTCTATATGTTCTCAGTTCTACCATCATCTTCTATATGTTCTCAGTTCTACCATCATCTTCTATATGTTCTCAGTTCTACCATCATCTTCTGTATGTTCTCAGTTCTACCATCATCTTCTGTACATGTATGTTCTCAGTTCTACCATCATCTTCTATATGTTCTCAGTTCTACCATCATCTTCTACTATATGTTCTCAGTTCTACCATCATCTTCTATATGTTCTCAGTTCTACCATCATCTTCTATATGTTCTCAGTTCTACCATCATCTTCTACTATATGTTCTCAGTTCTACCATCATCTTCTATATGTTCTCAGTTCTACCATCATCTTCTATATGTTCTCAGTTCTACCATCATCTTCTATATGTTCTCAGTTCTACCATCATCTTCTATATGTTCTCAGTTCTACCATCATCTTCTATATGTTCTCAGTTCTACCATCATCTTCTGTATGTTCTCAGTTCTACCATCATCTTCTATATGTTCTCAGTTCTGCCATCATCTTCTGTATGTTCTCAGTTCTACCATCATCTTCTGTATTTTCTCAGTTGAATGGGTTTCTTTCTGTCAGCAGCTGTTGGGAAAACAGCTTGGTGGATCTTGCATAAACTGGTCTTTTGTTTGACACCAAAACTCTTATCTTAGTTTAGCCCCTTGCAGCTGGTCTCACCTTTTAATACGGCAGGCAAACTGTTGTCTAGCGCTCTAGTTTGACACACTTGCTAGGGTGAACATCGTGCCATTGTTTGTAAACAATGACATGTGAATGGACGAACATTTCTCTACTGTCCAGTCTGATCATTCATTATGAACTTCCACGGTCACAGTCACCATTAAAGATGGTCATTTCTCCAGACTCTGAATACAATAGTTAAAAGTATGCGTTTGCTCACCGTCTTCTCGTCGTTCTCGAAGGCCTCTCGTGCCTCCTCGTAGGTGCACACCTCCTCCCTGCACTCCCTCTGGATGTTCCCCTGCTTCATCTCCTCCAGCAGGAAGTTGGCCCTGCGCAGCCGCCGCAGCACCGAGTGGGCCGCGTCCGCCGGCAGGAACACTGGGAACGCCGGGAGGGGCGAGAGAGGACCAGAGGAGTGGAAGTGACAGAGAGAGAGAGAGGGAGACACAAGGTCAGGCAGGGGGAAAGAGGAAATGTGAGATTCAGAGATGGTATGAGAGCGAACAAAAGGGAATGCACGAGTGAAAGTACGAACGGGAGACAAGAAATGAGGACGAAACCAGGAGGAAAGGAGCAGTGAGTCAGTAAAGACGCTTTTCAACTGCAGGGTACTGCAGGTGCAGGGTAGAGATGTCATTTCAAAGCAGCGGCATTTGTTTATTCATGTAGGCTACATGTTTTAATTTTGAAAAGGTGAAATAAAAAATGTGGCTATAAGAGCTTAATTGTCTCCTGCCTGTCTCATTATTCAGACAAATCCATTATCCAATAGCCTGACGTTGGCAATTCAAATCTTGCATGATCATATACAGTCTCTTACTGATTTTTAAATGCTCAAAATATGTCCCCATCACTCTGTTGCACTGACTGTTAATATGGTCGAAATAATTACTGAAGATATTCTATACTTTCTTTTTGTTATTTTTATAGAATAGTCGCATATTCGTATTGTACAGTCGAATTCGATTCCACTGGCAGAATTCTGAGTCAAAGACAGCCCTAGTTTAAATGTACCCGTGCCTTGTTTGTTTTAACTTGCAAATACCTTTTTCTGTGTGAGTACTTTGAGAGCAATGCAAACCAGAGTCAAATTCCTTGTATGTGTGCCTACTTGGCCAATAAAGCTGATTTGGATTCTGATACTATGTGGTACCCTGCAGCTGAAATGAGGCTTAAGATGCACAGCAGGGAGGATGACGGCAAAGAGAGAGAGGAAGAGCATCAAAAGAGAGAGGAGTTTAGAGAGAAAAGGAGGAGAGAGACATGCCGAGAAACCAGCATAGAAAGGGAGAGAGAGGTGGAGACTGAAACAAAGCCAGCCGAGTTGAGCGAGCGCTGCCCACTAACACACTGCTTCTGCATAAAGACAAAAGAGCCTCTGTGGCAGAGCGTCCTTCTGTTGCACACATCCAGGATCAGAGAACATAAACCGCATGCAAGATGCTTCAATATGCCTGTGGAATGTCCCATTAGCTGTAAAGTGGCATTGTATCAGAACTACAGGGGGTTTGATCAGGGCAGCAGCACATCAAAAACAGGAAATCGTGGGCAAAACAACAGGGAATTCCCCTGGGAAAGAATGGCAATTGTGTGCACAATACAACCGAAGAAACCTGAAATATCACATTCCAGTGACTAACTTACTTGTATACGAGACATTGATGGAAGAATAGGCAGGATTAGGCTCATATGAACTGATATTTAAGACGATTTGAGTATAGTGTTGTTAAACTCACCACTCCCCATGATTCCCGCAGGTCTGTTTGGACTGATTTATCTGTGGAAACCCAAACAAACATGGGTGAGATTAATGTACCGCTTTGAAACTGTTGTTGACACAAGTCAGTTATAGGCAATAATTAACCCACATCTCTCTCTCTCTCTCTCATAACAAAACGGTTATTTAGAGAAACAATAACAGCAATTGTATGAAACAGGGAAGGATTAGATCAATGGTATTGGGTACCTAATCCATCAGTGCATAAAAAGGAGAGTAAATCTTTTAGCAACTCGTGTTGAATCGGAAAATCTTGTTTGCCTTAAAGCAAATACGAAAGAAATCAATGGGTGAGATATGGGTTTGTCTAAAAACAAATGACAATATCTTGAAATTAGGCAGAATAAGGCGGCAGACCATTCCAAAAACAATATTATTCAATTGAATGTAAACATGTTTGTATAACAAGTGAAATAATGAAGCATAATTCTCCCCACTTGGGCAAATTATGAAAAATACACATTTCAAGAAATACAGCAATAGATGACTTGTAGCAGCGTTTGATCATAGCCCATAGCTCCACGCGGCCAGGCGGTGTGTTGTGTTGTGACCATGCATCTCTAACCACACTGTGCTAGTGACTGTCTTACCAACAGGGTGACAGGAATGTAGCGGCTCAGACCCAAAATAGAAACAAAATGTCACCATCAAAGCGCCGCCGCCTTGTCACACAGACTGAGCAACAACTGAAGGTTACAGCACCGACCAGCTGATGGCCGTTACAGCTGCTTCTCCTCTGTCACCCCGGCCTCCATGGTGCCTGGCCTGCCTGCGGGATGGAGCTGGGTGGTTAACGGTAAACGCTCCATGGATTTGCTGACAAGCGGATGATTTGTGGTCTGTGCGCCTCGCCTCCCGCTTCGGATGCGTTGTATCCTATCAAGCGACACATCCAGTCCCACATCTCCTACTACACGGTGGCCGAACACAGGGCCCGCGCCACATGTTACAGACGAATTAACTTGGTACCGTGACCGTTTGCGACAAAGAAATACACTTTATTTACCTGTTTTCTTCACCAAATGCGCCTGGACCTCAGGACCTGACGCTCCCTCGTCGCCTCCGCTCCGCTGGCCAAAAATGTGGCTACGCAAGCGCAGTGCACACAACTGTGTTTGCGTAGCGGCCCATGCCATAGACTTCCTCTGCCCATGTTAAAGGGACAGTCCCGTTAACAAAGACCTGCCGCTTCATCCAGACAGGGATGACAAAAACTGGACATTTTTATTTTGAATTGTGGCTACTTGTATGTGTATTTTAATGTGTTGGAGTTCATTTCTTACTGCCAGTCGGTCAGTCCACCGGCTTGGTTGGTTTCTTGAATTCAAAACCAAAGCAGTGGCAAAGAAAATCTAATCCTCATGAGTCATGACTAAAAGGCCAACAATTTGTCTCTACCTATCATTGAATTTAACGCCAGTGATATGCCACTTGGCCATTTAAGCAATAGCTCAAGACAAAGACAGACGTGGTATATGGTCATTATACCACACTATTTTGACTTTTTGCAGTTTTCTCATAATCTAGTAATCAATTTAATATGCTTAAAACAACAGATCTAGGCCTTAAATACAATGTGTTAATAACATCATTTAAATCCAGTTGTCTGGTGGAACATAACTCATTTGTTTGTCAAGACTTTAGAAACCTTTTCAAGTCATCAAAGTCAAGTATTCTCTTCATGTGCATCAAGTGAAGCCCTCAAGCAATTAAAATTGTGACTTGAGTTTGACTGGAGTCCAAGTCATGTGACCCGTTGTCACCCCCTCTATGAGTAGGCTACATGATGTGCATTTTAATAAGTTGCTAAATTTCCATGCAGAACACATACAATATCCCAGCAGTAGTTAATAAAGATATAATTGGGAGTGCTGCATTGGGTCAAGAAGACATCAATATAGGTTAGCAGAGTAAAAATCAGGTGCTCTTCCAGGATGGGGCATATATAGATACAAGATAAAAAAAGAGGTAGCTGTCCAGTGTGGTTGCAGGAAGTTCCCCAGGTGTTGAAAGCAGCAGAAGAAGACATCCGAGGCACTCTGAATTATATTAAAAATCCTTTATTCTACAGGGATACCAATGCGTTTCGACTCAAAGAGTCTTCATCAGGGTAATGGGAACAATCCCAGCAGTAGTACAGAGTAGACAAACCCGGCCTCACTCCCAGGCGTCAAAATGTACGGATTTTTCACGCCCCCATCGGCGTCATTATTGCTGACACAAAAGGGTACGGGTAACGGCCCGTGCAGACTACAGCGACGTTTGTCACGTGTAGACGTGTTGTCGCTGCTGCCATTCATTTTGTATTGATACATCGGCAGGTATCCCAGCATGCTTTGCAAGGCGATGAGCGGCAGAGGGCAGCGACGAGAGGAGTGGCCAATTTGAAATCGACCAATTGAAGACGGAAAGACAGCAAGACAGCCAATCAAGCTGCAGCACCAAGCGACCAGCAGGTGACTACACGCAACTACAACGCTGTACTCTGCATGGGCCGTAACGGTGCCTGCCCAATACAAGCGATGTTTTCGTGGGGAGTCGCTTTCTCCCTGTTTAGCCCTGCCATGCTGGTCTCTTGGTGCTGCAGCTTGATTGGCTGTCTTGCTGTCTTTACGTTTTGCATTGGTCTATTTTGAATTTGGCCCTTCCCCTCGTCTTGTCGTCCGTCATCATCATTTTGCTAGATATCCCAGCATGCTTTTTCAGTGATTCAGTCACATTCAAAACAAAGTGAATGTCGCTTGTAATGGGCAGGCATCGTAACGGCCTAGGCACACCAGCATGACAAAAGTTGCTTGGAGTCGCTGTCGCCCTGCCCCACTGATCGCTTGGTGCTGCAGCTTGATTGGCTGTCTCTCCCTTTGAAATTTTGAATTTGGCTCCTCCTCTCATCATTGCTGTTGTCGCTCTCGTCAGTCGCCAGTTATCCCAGCATGCTTTTGAAGGCGATGACAGATGGATCCAATGCACAATGAATGGGCAAAACGACTAGTTGTGGTGTGCATGCACCGTTAAACCTCAGACTGTTATTACTGCGATTCGCAAAAAAGAAAGATACCGTTTCACATCGACAATAATGACGCAGAGCGGACGTGACAAATCGGCATATTTTGACACACTGGGAATGAGAACCTGTTGCGCAGACAGGGTGAAAGGCCTCCAGATGGCGCCCACATTACGTACTGTATTCAAACCAAACTCTACATGGCATTTCCATATTAGATACCCCTTCCAATGTCTTTAATCCCTTAACCTCTCCATATACTAATGTTCTTTTTGAGTCTTCGGAGTGACGGACAGTTCAGTCTCCCCATCTGGCTGCACATCAGAGGAAATCCTTTTTTCGAAAAGCTTTGACTGATGTCCACAAAAGTTTTGTTTTTGGTTTCAGGGAGAAAGAAGTAGAGATACAGCGCTCCCAGGGTACACACCACCACAAACACCAGGAAGACATAGGCTTTCAGCGCCTCCTGCACAAACACAACAATCCAATGGTTAGAAAAACTCAACATAAATCAGACGGTTGGACATTAGAGGACCACGATGGAAATAAGTCCTGGACTTTATTGTGTTTCTCAATGGTTTATCCTCGATTGTTTTTAACCATGTACTACTGTATGTGTATGTACTTGTGTGCATTGTCTTTCTGTGTCTTGCTGTTTAATGTGTGCAGTGTTGGTTTATTGAGTGCTATTGCTGGGTGTGTTGGATTTATGCAATGTGGGTTCATGACAGAGTGAATGACGTATCCATGTGGGGCATTGACCTTCAAAAACTAAACTTAAAAGGATTTGTCGGGCTTAACCCCGGCTGGCACCGCACCTTCAAGGCGATCCGCTACAGTATTAGCAAATAGTTAATAGCAAATAGTTAATAGCTCCCTTTTGACCGGCACTTTTCCTGAGTCCCTGAAAACTGCAGTTATTAAACCCCTACTAAAAAAGCGTAACCTTGATGCATCGGTAATCAGTAACTACAGACCAATATCTAATCTCCCCTTTATAGCCAAAATAATTGAAAAGGTTGTTTACCTACAACTCAATAGATTCCTAACCTCAAATGATCTCCTAGATAAACTCCAATCAGTCTTTCGCCGGGGCAGATCAACGCCGACTGCTGTGTTGATGTTAGCTTAGCTTCTAGCTATTAGCGAAATAATTATATTTACAACCATAATGAACCGTGATCTGACAGAAAAAGTGTCATTTAGAGAGCGTGTGCAGCATGCCCCGCACTCGCCGCAGGCTCTCGTTATAGCCTGTTTGAGGAGACTACTCGGAGCTAAAATCTTCCGTGGGCATCCGAATGAAGCCAAACTATTTCGGTGAGTAAAACATAATATTTTAAGCTGGAAATGAGGACCGTGGTGTAAAAAACCGAAATTCTCCTTTAAAATCACTGTACGCCTTGAGTCTCTATCCCTGAAGCCTAAGGATCAAGTCAAAAATCTTGGCGTTATTATTGATTCCGATCTCAACTTTAACTCCCACATTAAGTCAATTAGAAAATCAGCTTTTTATCATCTTAAAAATATAGCAAGAATTAGGGGATACATGTCCAGACAGGATCTAGAAAAACTAATTCACGCCTTCATTTATAGTAGGTTAGACTATTGCAATAGCCTTTTTTCTGGTCTCTCCAAAAAAGAACTTAGGCAACTCATTCAGAATGCTGCTGCTAGAGTTCTAACGAAGACTAAGAAAGCTGATCATATCACTCCAGTTCTTAAGTCCTTACACTGGTTGCCAGTGTGTCATAGAATAGATTTTAAAATACTGTTATTAGTCTATAAATCACTTAATGGCCTAGGCCCAAAATAAATAGCTGAATTGCTCCCACGCTACGAACCGTCTAGAACTCTTAGGTCAACAGGGTCCAGCTTATTAACTGTCCCTAGGATCAAATCAAATCATGGGAAGGCTGCATTTACCCACTATGCTTCTGCTAGCTGGAACAAATTGCCTGAAGACCTCAGATCTGCCCCAACCTTACTTACTTTTAAAAATAGACTAAAGACTTTTATGTTTACCGTCGCTTTTAACTGCTGACAGCTACTATGCAAACCCAATGAGTCCTCTATACGTTTTTAGCTCTTTCTGCAACTGCTGCGCCTGTTGCTTAATGCACTTTTTATACTCTTTTTTAAAGTTTTGTTGTGATGCTTTTAAATGTCCATTTTATTCTCTTCTTTTCTTTTCTTTTCCTGTCAACCATTTTATGTGAAGCACTTTGAATTGCCTCTGTGTATGAAATGTGCTATACAAATAAACTTGACTTGACTTGACAGTATGCATGTATGTACACTATGTATGTACCCTGTTGCGTTATTACAATGCAATAAACTAAACTAGAGTAAACTAAACAGTTAAAATACATAGACTGCACAAAATGAAGTCACAGTATCACATCAATCATTTCTATGTTGGAAGCAATCCCACCTGAAGGAAAGGGAACATCAGGCCCACTGTGAAGTTGGACAGCCATAACACCGTACCACCAAGCATGAAGGCAGCAGGTCGCTGGGACTGATCAAACAGTTCACTGGTGAGAATAAAAACAGTCCCAGCTGGAAGAGGACAAACACAATACATATGTTGTTGTTGTTTTTACATACATAACTATCCCTTGTGCTATCAAAAAAACAACAGCAAATGGGAAACAGTGTTTACTAGGGATGAGCCGAGTATCCGGTACAGTAGTTTTTATGAGTACGAGTATGATCCGAGTACAATGTGTCAATATCCGTACTGGTGATTAGAGCCGAGTTTACCAGTACCCTTAAAGTGATACCGATACCAATAGAGCACTTCCTTCGATACGCTTTTCCCCCTATACTTTGAACATTTTTAAACAACAAAAAAGGAAAGACACTCCTACTTTCAGTCGAAACCCCGCCTACTTTTGATTTACGCCGCGCCCCCTCCGAGTACAGATACGGATACAGATAATTTAGTTGGTTAATAAACAAATACAGATACAGATAATGGTGTACTCGCTCATCCCTAATGTTTACATGACATAGCAGGGCGGCTAATTTCAGCTGCTCTCTTTTACGATATGACTTTCAATTCTGTTAACATTTGGGCAGGAGTGACAAATTACCTGGACCGAGAGCAAAAGAGGCGATGGAAGCCAGTATACAGGCAAAGCTTAGGTAGGGCATCCATGACACTCGGTCCTGTCGGAAAGACAGGAGGGCTTAATGAAACAGCAGTTAGTCATCAATATGTAAGAGTAAGATAAGACAAGATGAAAACGAGACAAGACAATAAACAACGCAATAAACAAACAATAAACAACACATGCAAAACATAGCACAAATAAAACAGTGCAAACAGCAGCATATGGATGAAATATGTAAAACAAATCATAGCCTCGACCCTGAAATCTGTCAGGATGGCACCATCAGAAACCCAGCCTTTCTTTGAAAGTGTGTATGTGCATGATGTGCATGTGTGTCAGTGTTCCCAGGCATGTGTAAGGGGGCTGTTCACACAGGACGTGTGTATTTCAGATCAGAACACTTTGGCAATCATGTCGAGAGCGCTTCCATTGCACACAGACAAGCGCACGGAGCGTTTTTTTGTTTTGTTTTGTCTTCCCCTGACGTCGCGCGCGGTACAGTTCAGGATGCAACGATCACAGGGACGGCAGCCAGCTAGTTTTGTCTGTTTGTTGTTGTTGATTGTTCGCACTGTAAACATGAAAGCCAGATTATTGGCATTTCTGGCAGCAGTGGAGTTTGAAGATCCTCCTGCCACGAGAAAAGGTAGGAGTGACATTGACGAGCAGCGCGCTTTTCCTCAAAATGTTCAACCTTTTTCATCTTGAGACACCCAGAGTTCTCTGCCCAAAAACACTACCCGCTAAGAGTGCTTAAACGCCAGGTGCGTTCCTTGAAAGAGGAGCGCTCCTAGTGCATCCTTACCATAGAGAATGAATTGCAGAAAGGCGCTGGCTTCTCAAATAGACACGTCCTGTGTGATCAGCTCCTAAGTGTGTGTATTTGTATTGAATTGCAAAAATAACTATTTTCTGTACCTGCAAATTGAGGAACACAGTTAGAGCACTAAAGCCCACCGCCATTCCAGAGAAACCAAATATGAGCAGGGGTCTTCGTCCAACTCGTTCAATCAGAAGAGCCTGGACAAACAGACAAAAAGTGATTTTGTGTACGTTTCCCAGAAGAGATAATATAGTGAGATTTCCAGCGTAAAGATGCAAGCTGTAGCCACACTGCATTCTGGTCTATTTGAGACTACTGTCTGTGTAGAAATTGGTATTGCTGCCTCTTCTAAAAAGCTCTGTAGGTACCTGTAAGTTTTTCATACTCACTGAGACAACAGAAAAAATAATTTCTACGCCGCCTGTGCACAGAGCAATGTATGGCACCAAGCTCTTTGTAATGCCAGCGTCAAACAGGATATCATTGGTGTAGAAAAGGAGCTGTTAACAAAAATGCAACACAGACGTCAGATACATTTTACAGGACCTTGTGAAGAACAGTGGAGTGCCAAAGCACTCTTTTGAGAAGAGGAGTTGAAGAACATCTTACAGCATTGATGCCACAGAGCTGGTAGCAGGCCATGGTGATGGTGATGGTGGTGACCTGCCAGCGGGCAGCTGGGCTCCTCAGCAGCTGCAGGACGGAAATGACCTCCAGGTTGTTTCGGCTCTCGGCCCGGACCTCCTCCAGCTCCCGGGACACATCCTCCTTCCCCAGGAACCTCCTGAAAGCTGGAACAAACAAATAGCAACTAGATGGCACCATGGAGGTACAAGAAACTGGAGAGAGGTAGAGAGAGAGAGAGAGAGAGAGAGAGAGAGAGAGAGAGAGAGCACTCCAGAAAACAGCTCTTAGTGGCTTCTAAAGAAAGATGGACCCATAATTTAAAACTCGATAATTTCTTTTTTACTTTGAGTGACAACCAGAATTTATTTTACAGCTGAGCTGCCTCTTTCCCCCGTGTGTGGGGGGAAAAGGTTTCTGGGTCCAGTGTGTCACGTGACTTGCAATACCGAGCTTGGCCATAACACCAAAATTGCTTCACAGCCCAGAACTGCTCCTGGGGGCTTGGATGGCACTCAGCAGAGCGCCCCCCCCCCCCCCCCCCCCCCCGATTTTTTTTATCCCATTTTTATCCCCCATTAGTGCTAATTTAATTTATTTATCCTGGTTGCTACTCCACCCTCTGCCAATCTGGGGAGAGCCGAAACTGGCTCCATGCTTCCTCCGAGACATGGGCAGTTAGCCAGCCGCTTCTTTTCACCTGACAGGGGAAGCTTCACCGGTAGGACATAGCAGGTGGGAGGTTCACACTATTCCAACCAGTTCCCCTCCCTCCGAACAGGCGCCCTTAACGACCAGAGGAGGAACCACATTAGCAACCAGGATAGACATGGAAAGACATGTTCATGACTGTAGCTGAAATGGGACATGAGATCTGCCTGTTCTAATCCACTCTTAAGCATTTAGCTTGTGAGAGCATCACGTCGCCAATCAGATTTATATCTGTTCAGTTTCCATTAGGGCTGTTAAGTTCCTCCTTGCCCCATGATGAATATTTCCACAAAGTGTTCAAATCTACCCTTGTGAGGATGCTGGATTCACGCGAGATCATGAGGTCACGATCACATGGCAAATCCATCTTGCCACGCTTCCATCTATAATTGGTTTGAATCCGAACCACCAGCGGTTGACATCAATCAGTGTCCTATGAGGCAGCTACGGGCAGGCTTTGGTGTGACGCCAGCGATAAGCGAGCCTGTGATAGACAGATGCTTCATCCAATCACCTGGCAGTTTTTTTTAAGTGGTCCCAGATGGTTATGTGAAAACAAACCATCTGGCAGCGTCGGGTTAGGTCAAATCCATTGATAAATAACCTTTGGGATATCCTGCTAGTGCTAACAGTCAAACAGATGAATGGGGTGGAGCTAATAATCATCAAGTACAAGATCAAAACCAGACTTAAACAGCTGGAAAGTTGATAGAGATGCAACGGTCCACTTTTTTTCCAGTTTCAATTCGATTCCGATACTGAATTTGGATATCTGCCGATACCAATACTGATTACGATACCAGACACATTGTCACTTTATTTTTTACCGAAATGTTTTGTGTAAAGTTTAAACGAGTAACCCACCCCCCCCCCCCCCCCCCCACAATGCCCCTCCCCGCTATACACAGTTTCAACTCGACAACATAAACAATCTAAATTTCCCCCAGCTTACTTCCTGTTGCAGTGTTTGCTAGTACAGTACCTGACAGGGGATAAGCTAGGTTCCAAACTGTTAGCTAGCAACACAATTTCCGTGAAAACCGTCTATATGCCCCTGGCCCATATTCACTGGTGTGATCCCATCGCAAGATGGTCTTGAGTTCATTAATTCATTTTCTCCACTTTAATCCTTAAAGGAACACTCTGCCCATTTTCAACCAGCTTTGTATCATTAGAAAATCAGTAGTATATCAGAAAACTGTAAACTGTTTTGAAGTCTGTCATTTAATTTAACAGTTATTGAGTGTTAAAGTGTGGACCAGTGAGATCACTGGTCCACACTAACTCAAATTAATAACTCATTAACTCAAATCAACTCTCAATAACTGTCAAACTAGATGAATGATGAATAGTTTGACAATTATTGAGAGTTGATTTGAGTTAATGAGTTATTAATTTGAGTTAGTGTGGACCAGTGATGTCACTGGTCCACACTTTAACACTCAATAACTGTCAAATTAAATGACAGACTTCAAAACAGTTTACAGTTTTCTGATGTACTACTGATGTTCTAATGATACAAAGCTGGTTGAAAATGGGCGGAGTGTTCCTTTAAGGTGTCACAGGGGCAGGAGCCTATCCCAGCATACTGGGGTAGGACAGGTCACCAGGATGAACTCAGATAGACAGGCTCACAATCATCCCTAAGGAAAATTTAAAGCCTCTGATCCACATGTCTTTGCACTATGGGAGAAAAACCCAGTCAAACCCCACATAGAACGGCCCGGGGGCACGACAGTAGTCATTATACAGGTGTATACCTTTCTGTGCGCCGGCCTCATCCCTCCTCTCCAGCAGCAGGTAGCGGGGCGACTCAGGGAGGAAGGGCAGCACACTCAGCTGCAGCAGTGCAGGAAGTGCCAGGAAAGCAAACAGGAAATTCCATCTGGACTCCTGCAGTCACACCGTCACCAGAGACGACACGCAGAATACACGGATCAATACACTTCAAAACTGAATCTAATATGTCTACTGTCTCCAACACATCAAAGCCAGACATATCAAAATATATAAATATACTGTATGGGTGGGGAGGGGGGGGGGGGGGGTAGAGGAATAAGAAGTACAGTATGTTCAGAGTGCAAATGTGTCAAAACGAACTCCTATATTAAATATGTCACAGCACTTACCTGTCCAAGCAAGTCAGGTAGTCCCAACAGCTGGCCAGTGAACACGCCCACATTAATCAGGATTCCGTGGAACTGGCCAATGAAGCCTCGGATGTGTTTGGGAGAAATCTCTCCCAGGTACATTGGAAGGGCACTAAGACCGATACCTGTAGGGTAAAGATATATACCAACATGAAAGTCACAAGTGTGACATGAATATTTTTGTACATGGTCCCTGACAAAACAAACAAAAGTAAAAGTTTTAAAAAATGAGACGCTACTATCAATGTATCATTGCCAAGTTAATTTTGACACCGCCGGCGGAGGCATACAAAAAAGCTAATCCTGAATGTACTCCCCAAGGCTGTTTCTGAGGTCAGCTTTGTTGTTCTTTACGTAAATCGCAGGTATACGCCGTATACACACTGCGAAATGACTCAGATTTGCGTATGCGCACTGGGAAATGCGCTATGATACGTATCGTTTTCAATTTCCATTCATAAAATTCACCCTGTGCGCTCTGTGTGTTACCCTACGTTCACACACAGCACCCAAGCCTTGCCTTTACCCACGCTTTTAAATAGGCGTCCTTTTTAGTCAATGAGGCTGTGTACACAGGGCGCCTCAACGTGAACCTTCCGTGTACCCACCACGCCTCGCCTGAGCTGCGCCGATTTTTACGTGAGTCTTTCAAGCCAACTAGGCGCGTGAAGGCAGACTTTTTCTGTCAAGCCATGAAAGAAAAACACGACAATATCCGTGGGAAATGGCAAAGTCAACTGAATTTCAAAATAAAATGTTCATCAGATTCGTTCAAAGAAAGCCGGGCTAACAGCAGAAACCCTCACCAGAGTGGATCCCCATGATAAGACGGCCGATGATGAGCATCTCGAAGGAGCGCGCCATCTCCCCCAAGGCCAGCAGCAGAGTAGCAATCAGGGCAAAGCTGGTGTTCAGGACTAAGGAACCCCTCCTAAAGTGTGGAGGAGCATGGAGACAAGTGATTCACAATCAGCCTGGAGTGTGTTTTTACCACCTCAGGTTGGAGAGAGGAGAGACAGCTGGCAGAGTTTGAGCAGTCTCCAATGCAGATCCATTGTTATCTTTATTATTATTATTATAACTATTACTGTTACAACTGCCATTTCTATTCTTCTATAACCCACAGTGTTTCTTTTTATTGTTCATTTCTTTGGCTTTTATTGTTTCATTGCCTATAAAGCACCATATAACATGTCATTTTAATCCCTTTAGGGAAGACCATAATCACTTCCATTTAAAAACAGATACATTTAAAACATTAGGGTTCAAGGGGCTATCCATTAAATAAATGAGACAGTTTAGAAATCATGTAAAGCATAAGTTGAAACATAGACACACAGTGTAGTAATACACTATAACAGCAGGCTGGAAGCATCAATAAACGTTCCTTCAGCTTGACTCACCTTCCAAGGACTCTGACAAGGAATGTGACAACAACTGCTCCAAGTAGCCCCCCAATAGCCAATATGGAGACGGTGAGGGACCAGAGCAAAGTGGCCGTCTCAGTTCCAATGGGCATCCCATACCTCTCTAGCCACGTCTTGTTCTGAAAGCTCTCTATATACTGCAGAAAAACACAAAGGGAGAAGGAAATCCTGCCAAGTTAGCTGTATGACAAATGCAGCATAGAGATGGATAGTTCATATGTTTTGCCTGTTGATTTCACACATGCACATGCATTATTTTTTTTACATTCTTTAAATACATAAAATAAAAATAAATTAATTAAATCCTTTAGAATTGTAATAGTAAAGGATTGGACTCAAATGTATCCATATGGTTGGTTGATATGTATGCCAAATTTATGAGAATGATATATCTGTTACTGTGGTAATGTGAATTTTCATTACAGTGAACTAAATTTAAAATACATTTTCGAAAGTACTAAAAATGTGCTTTATTACATGGGAAAACACACGATTGTTTGCATAGAGGTTTGGTTTTAGTTTGACTCACCATAGTAGGAGCATTGACCACAGACAGATTGTATCCAAACAGAAAAGATGATCCCAGTGCACCGAAGAAGGCCGCACTCATTAGACAGACTGTGACACGCTGCTGCTAAAAACACACAATAACTGTATTGATTAAGTCATCATAGTGATATAACATTTTATTTTTTGATCAGTGTGGACAGCGCTACCCTAAATGTTACAGAAACAGGCTTCTGACTGGGTGGTTGCTGGTTCAAATTCCCCAAACAGCTTTGAAGATCAGGTAGCTGATCCTCCAAATTAAATTATGTCTTGGACTATTTTCAATAATGTAGACTACATTGGCAATCCCGGTTATCCATATTGTATCATCCATTCATTAAATTGCATGGTCCCTTTATTTCTCTCTCTCCCTCCTGCAGCCTCACCCCTGTTACATCATTCAGTCATTGATATACACGCCCCCCTCATTCCTTGTCCAATCACTGTCTCCCACGGTTTCCCGCTCTCTGGCCTATACCCAATCAGCTCATTTCCCTCGTCTTTCTGTTGGCCAATCAACTGAATGAGTTGTAGAAAAAATGCCCATGTATCTCACTGTGTTGTAACTCACCTATGTGCTGTCACCTCTCAGTTGCTGAACCTCATCGAAGCAGTGTTTCGCCCCACCTCCTCCCCTGATCACCACCATTGTCATGGCTCCTGATTAATTCCCTATGGGGGAATTCTCTATCCTATAAATCACTGACGTCCTCCGCTCATCTCAGGAGGAACCGTCATCATATCATGGAGCCATTCGCCAAATCTAATTACTATCATTAAAAGTTGATCTGTACCTTCTACCTGTCTCTAGTCTCTCATTATTGAAATACAAGCTGAAGCTGAAGAGGTTCCCATGAGAATACTAGCCCACTAACCTCTGGTGGAGCCTCTTCTGTGTCTTCTGCCATCTGACTGCTTTTTGCTTCCACTTGCCGGGTCTTCTTTGGCACTTCAATTTTGGTGGTTTGATATGCTGAAGCAAGAGTGGCATATTATTCTGTTAGCCAATCAACAAATACGTTTTCTCAGAGAACCACCACAATATTTACAAGGGAATATGATCCCCCCCCCACTATGGACCATGAGTCTGCAATAAAGATTAAATTAAATTAATTAATTAATGTATATCTCTGCCATTTAAAGTAGGAAAACTGTGCGCACATCCAAAACCACACTGGGCATCAGGTGCAGGACAAACAGGTGAAATCAAAAAATAAAGGAATTGTCCGCACACTGATTGGCAGCTCCCGCTTTTATTTGCGCTCAAGGTTGCCAACCTTGGCAAACAAAAGCGGGAGCTGCCAATCAGTGTGCGGACAATTCCTTTATTTTTTTTTATCTCTGCCATTTAGCCATCTATTTGAAAATAAAATAAAAAATAAACGTACCTCCTATGGAACTGCATCTGATGTCAATAACAGCAATGCCACCCTCAGTTTCCATGATCACAGCACATCAATATGAACTGTAAAGGGAAAAAACAATGGAGTCTATCAGTATATCATATCCTGTCTGTCTTAGAGGTAGCCTACATGAATCAAATTGAGATTTCTTTTTTTCAAACAAAATGCAGTAGTTTTCTCAAACAGTCCTTTGCCATACCGATGTTGTCTTTGGTGTGGTTTATTCTTGTAGCAGAATTCATCTTCTGAATGACATTAATGATTGACTGTCGGGCAAATAATTAGCTATTGAGTTAACCAATAGACAAGCAACTAGTGAAGCAACAGTAGTGATACAACTTACAGTAGCAAACAAGGAAATGGAGTTCAAAGCCAGTTAATAGGCGACCTTTACGGTTAGCAGCATGCATGGGTGTCTGATAAAAAAGTATTCAACCTCAGTAATACATTCTATTATAACAATGCCATTGTGCAAATTCCATAAACGGATAAAATAAAAGACTGAGCAGTATTTGAACACATTTTTGTCAAAAACTTCCACCTTCAAGGCAGGTCGCATATTCATGTGTTTATGACACACTGACTAAGACAATCATAGAACCATGATCCAAGTCATCACTCATCATGACTGTTGTAATTGCAGCACATTTCCTGGTCACTTCCAGTCTGGTATGCAAAGGCTTGGCAGGAAGTCGCAGTCAACGGTCACCTGTTATGTCCATGGGATATGTATTTATTTCAATGGTGAATAATCAAAGTTCATGAAATGGCTTGGCGACATGTGTGCAGCAAATAAAATTGGACAAAATCACCATATTGGTTTGGTTATATACAAGTGCAGACGGAGCCCAACATTTGGGCATACTAGCAGATTTGAAGTCTGGTGTCATACAGAACATTTTCTGACTCTTTCTCTTCTTTTTCAAGTTTGGTAATTGCACAAAGTATCTGATGTAGTATCGTTGTCACTTCACATACTGCCACTACAAGCACACAAAAGGATCAAAATCTATTTCAAATTCAGACGTGGAAAAGTACAATATAGAAATGGAAAATGTAGAAACCATGGATTAAAGATTCACACTTTTCAACAAAACATATTTATTGCCAAATATGTACTTTATAATTAATATTTACAAGTTTGATGTTTGTTTCTGGAAAGCACATGCATTTCTATCCAATTACGGTACATTAAGATCCTACAGATGGTGAATTTGTTATCCACTGAAACAGCTCCATTCAACACTGGATTTTGTAAAGGTAATTAAAAATCCTTTATAAGAAACAGAGAACATCACTTTAATATCCCAAGAAGATGCCCCAAGTTTTCATGGACTGAAGGAATCGTGGTCAAGGGTGTTAGAGAGAAGGCCTTGATGTGACTGAGCAGGAGCTGAAACTGTGGCAGCCGTCTTAGCTCGCTGATCCTTACAAGTGGCCACCTGCAACATGGCAGCAGGTAACGTTCAATAGTCAGATGGGAAGGCAGGACTGTGAGAGTGATAGATCATATTTATTTTTTTCCTTTACGCCCTTTACCGCTCTTCATCCCTCCTTTGCCACCTTTCATCGGCCTTCCTTTGCCTCCCTTCTTGCCTCCTTTCCCTTTGCCTCCGTTGGCGCGTTGTTCTTTCCTCTGCATCCCACGCATGTCTTTCTTCATGCGGCTGTCCACCACCTTGAACACTCCCTTGACGCCAGCGGGACGACGCACCTTCTTGCCGGCGCCCTTCTTAGACACGAGGTATGTCACTTCTCTCTTCTCCTTCCCCACGCCTGCTTTCTTGTAGATACTGAGAAGATCGGAGGGGGGGGGGGACACAAAACAAAACATCAGACAGTGAGGTAAATTACTCTTAGAATCTTGGGGGCAATTTTTGCCCCTCAATCAGTTTTTAGGGGCATTTCTGAGATTTCCACAGGCATTTTTGCCCTTGCCCCCCACTAAATTCATACACTGATTAAAGGCCAACATGTGCCTGCAAATTCTTGGTCACTGATTGAGGTTGACTTTTGCCATTACAGAGTGTTCAATATGCTGTATGTGTATCATTTTGTCAAGAAAACCGACATCAAACTGTCCTGTGAAAAGTTAATTTTGAAACGAATCATAAACAGAAATGTTCAAATAATATTCATACCATACCTGATTTTGTCCATTTTTTTTAAATAAAATTATCTTGTCATCATCTATTTAGACTGCAGAATTGTGTCACGCTTTCACAAAATCAGCATATCATATCACAATATGTTTCCACTGAAAGCCGATAAATTATAATAATTTAATTATCGTTCAGCTGTAGCTGTAGTTACACCGAATATCTGTAGTTCTATTTGTCTGCTGGATTAATGCAGTAATAGTAAAATAATGGATATAAATAGTAAATACCCTGCTCTGGGTCACACAGGTAAAAAGTGTAATTGACTATCCTTATGATGAAAGAGATGAGAGGTGAGGTGTTGTACCTCTTCAGCTGAGCCATCTTCTCCCTCTCAGAAATGTCCACAGTGTCGACGACCGCCTCTGCCTTCTTCTTTGCCGACTCCATCTTCTTCAGCATCTGGTAAAGTCACAGAGAAACAGACATGAAAAAAAAGGGTTTATTTAACGTTTGATTTCGTATTGTTTTCAACAACATTGGCACATGATGATGTCATGCACTGAAATATCTAACTAAGTTATGGGTGAAACAAAAGTAACAATTTGACATCCGGGTATTATGACAAAGAAGTAGAAAACTGGTGAATTTATAATAGTCAACTACTTTTTGGGAGTCGATGGCTACTAAAATGCAGAAGCCTTGAATTCCCTATCATCTATCAGACATCATCTACAGATCAATAGTTCCCCTCTCTCACCCTCTTCTTCTTCCTGGCCTTAGCCTCTGCCACTCGTTTGATTGGCCGGGCATTGATCTCCTTCCACTTCTCCTTGAACTCCTCCACCATCTCCTTGGTCACCGGCACCGGCTTCCTCCGGTGTTTCCGCTCGTCGTCCACGAACCACTCGGGCACGTCCCAGTGTTCCTCAGAGCTCGCAAATCTGGAACACAACGCAGACCGGAGTGATGCCTTCATATCATAGACCAGAGGTTTTCAAAGTGGGAGGCGGGCCTCCCCAGGGGGGCTCCAAGCTGTTTCAGGGGAGGCTCAGTGAATGGAAGTTAGTTAGTTATTACATTCGTTATCAAAAGGAGATAACATAGAATAGCCTGAATGTGTGATTTGGTTAAAGATAGTTCAGAGATACAGTAGTTTGGGGGGATTTGACTGTTTTTCTCATCTTCCCAGAGTCAGAAACAAAAATGCCTTCAGACAGACCTTTTTTTATTTATTTGGTTGGCTGTGCGAACCTGCAACCCTCGTGTTGGTAGGCAGGTTATCTACCGCTACACTACCCGGACCAACAGGACGGAAGTTGACAGCAAGAATGGGGAACGACTCCCTTTTGGAGCCAGCCTCAAGTGGCCATTCGAGGAACTGCAATTTGTTGGTACTTCCGCATTAGTCTCAACGCCAGACCCATGAGAGTTCTTACGCTGATACACTATGTTACTGCATGCTGCAGATCTCTCTCTGGGTCTGGGACACTTTCCCTCAGCCGGCTGGTTATGGGAGGGAACCGTTCGTTTGGCCAGTCATATGCCAGTGATGGATTCAGTCCTCCCCAATCAGTAACAACTTTGCGATCAGACGACACGGGAGGCACAGCCCATTTTTTGAACCGCTCTCTCATCGATGCTATGACCTGTCACTCATTCATTTCAATTTCAACCCGCCTTTGAAAACCAGCAGTGGCTGTGAACTGGCACAGACTCATTTATGTAGTATGCGGAGCGCAGCGACTCAACGTAATATTTGAGTCTGGGGAGAGACTACTTCCGCATTGACTTCAATGCAACCAAACAAATCTGCCCCCTCAGTTCATACTTGGGATGTTCTAATACCACTTTTCACTGCTGAGGACTAAACCACTGTCCATTACGTTTACTCAATGAGTTGGATTTAGAGTTCGGTTTTGGTGTCATTGGACAAAAATGAGATATAGTCAGTGTCGGAAATTAACTTTTTGCCTCATCTGCCAAGGAAACTAAAAAAACAAATGAGGGGAAAAGGGGCCATTGGGATAGGAAGGTGCTAGAGAGGGGGTGGGTAGGATTAGTGGCTAGGCCAGGGGGATATGGGTGGTGTTTGTGGGATGGGGCGTGCGGGGAAAAAAGTGCTGTGGTCTAAAAGGTTTGCGCCTGTATCATGAACACACACACACACACACACACACACACACACACACACACACACACACACACACACACACACACACACACACACACACACACACACACACACACACACACACACACACACACACACACACACACACACACACACACACACACACACACACACACACCTGTGGAAGGAGCCGTCAACCAGGTCCCTGGCTCTCTTTTTGGACGTAGCGATCTGAAGTCCGAGGGCCAAACCTTCTGCATCCAGGATCCTGGCTCGCTTACCTGGGGAGAAAGAGAATATACCACATCAAGTTTCTTAAAGCCACCCTCCAGTGTATTGTCATTTTTTCAAATATTTCATATTTTTATGAGTCATGTCCTGCCAATGTTGATTAACCACACTGTTTGCCAAATAGTTAATTGTTTGACAAATGCATTAATTGTGTTCATAAATTGTATTTAGTTGCTCAAATGGGACGATTGCATATACTGTATGCCTATAAGTGGAAAAATAGTCATTTGTAATGTAAATTCGACTGACTCAGGACAAGCGAGTGGGGTACGGTGGCGCAGTCGGTAGCGCTGTCGCCTCACAGCTAGAAGGTCCTGAGTTCGATTCTCGCCTGGGACGCTGGAGTTGTGACCCCCCCATATCTTCAGTGCTTACTGCCCAGGTGGGCTATCTCGTTGAAAGGGCCTTTTGGTGTGGAGTTTGCATGTTCTCCCTGTACCCCCCAGGGGGTTCCTCCGTACATAACCCCCCACTAAAAACATGCAGAATATCGTCATCCGACCAGTGACGACAACATCTGAAGTTGGTCCAATGATGGTCCCCGGGCGCTGGAAAGAAAAAGCGACCACTGCTCCTGGCCTGCCCCCCGGAGGAAAGGACAAGCCTGGATGGGTCAAATGCAGAGGACATATTTCACCGGCCACCGTCAGCATGAGTGTGTGTTGTGGCCGCATGCATGTGTTGTAGTGTGTTCGTGTGACAATAAAGATGGGCTTCCGTCTGAAATCGTGTTTTTTAATCGTGTTTTATCTTAACTAGCTAGCTAGCTGTTCTCTACGCTAGGTAAGCCCGCTGCCTGCCACCCGTTTTGAAATCCGTTGCCCGGATGTTGAGAGGGACATCTGTGAATTCTATTTACTATGTAGCTGACGCAGTTTTTCCGGGTGTAGATTACGCAAATAGCATAGCAGAGAATCAGATGACACGCAACTTGCCGGCCTGCATGTGTTCATAGAACATTTGAAAAAGAACATTAACTGTTAAACAGGTAGAAACACTGACTGGTTTTGGGTCGCTGCATGTAATCATCATAACCCAGGTAAGCGAAACCTGGGTAAGATGCCTGGCTTACTCCCCTAATAACCAGGTTACTGTGACATGGACTGTTGGTATTCAGTGTCTGCGCACACCTCTCGCAAATCATTACCTGGTTTAAATTAGGGATGCACGATATATCGGCAATCATATCGGTATCGGCCAGTATCGGCCGATTTTTTAACATATCGGTCATATCGGTATCGGTCAGATGTTGCAATGTTAATATCGGTTATCATTATCAGCCAAATTCTTCACATTGATATGAAATAATGCAGTAAATCTATGATTTATGGGCTTTTCCAAAGGCTTTGCAAATAAAGAAATGCATAACTTTTTCAAATTCAGTGTTAACATGTGTTTTTCAGTATGTACAAAATGTGATGATCATAAAAATGTGGTTTTATACAGATCATATCGACATCGGTAAATATCGGTTATCGGCCATAACAGCAATGTTAATATCGGTTATCGGCATCGGCCAAAATTTTCATATCGGTGCATCCCTAGTTTAAATCCTGAAATGTAAATGTTTCTGGTACTTACTGGTGCTTTCTACAGGAACAACCTGGATTCCGTCTTCATCGGGCAATCCTGAGAGTCCTCCCTTTCCCTTGGACAGCTTCATCCTGGCAATCTCCCTACAACAAGCAGAATTGTATATAAATTATATTCTTTTAATCATGACTTTAAGCAACGGTTTCTTTTGATTACATGAAATTATTTCAACTGAGGAAAGTAGGCACACAGGTCCTCAATTAACAAATTTCACAATAAATATAAGATAAATATAATAATTTATATTGATAAGCCTGGATAGAGAGCCAAAGTGAACGTCACTTCCTGTTTTTCTCCCTGTACCAGTGTGGAAAAAATTTGAACGGTGGTGAACGGAGCGATACACTACTTTTTTGATCCCGTTTCAATTGTGCCACGGGAGTACACGTCAGGTTTGTCAATGTAAACGATAACTCTGCAAGTCGAGAAAGTCGCAGTTTGTGGTAAAACTGTGGCACTATAAGTTATAAATCAAAAGGACTATGCACAACCATTCTCGTAAGTGACGTCTCTCCTGCCAGTCCATTGTTGTTGATGGTGTGACATATATGTGCGACACGAGATGTAGTTGATTCACAAAACTAAACTTTACGTTTCAGTTGCAGGACAAACTGGGACTTTCTTGACATGCATAGTTATCTTTTAAATTGACGAAATTTAACATGTGTGCCCCGTGGCACAATTCAAATGGGATCAAAAAAGTAACCTATCTCTCCATACACAACCATTCATATTTTTCACACGCTGGCACAGGGAGAAAAGCAGGAAGTGACGTTCACTTTGGTTCTCTATAAAGTAGGGCTGACCCGAATGCCCCGAAGCTTCAATCGATGCCATGGTAAATCGATGCCCAAATCAGTATTCCAATGCTTTGTGTGTTTTTTTTTTTTTTATAGTAACCTAATATTATTCATTATGCATCGACATTACTTATTACTTATTCTCTCAGACAAGGACATTTAACCTTAATGATAGTTTTGTGCTTCACAGCTCTCATCTAACATTACTTACCAACACTAAAACTGACAGTTTGACCATGAAGCTAGCAGGGGCCTACATACTGTATGAGTTGAGCAAATTAGTTTTTATTTTAGGCTATGGCTGTAATTTATTTGATATGATTATTGCACATTTTGTAGCAGTTTTCATTTCAATAAAAAGGAAAATCCTTGAAGTCCAATTTTTGTCATGGCCTTCGTGCCCCCCACACCCTGCCCCCGTCGAAGCTTCAAATATATTCGAATACTTGTCAATGAACCTTTGAAGCCCAAAAATGGTATTTGGGGACAGCCCTAATATAAAGCAAAAAAACTAATTTGAACAGCATTTGATTATTTATATCATATCTGGGAGAAAGAGCAGTGTAGACTGCCACAGTAAATGAGTTTTTACTTCTCGTCATCGCTGCTGTCATCGTCCGAGTCACTGTCACTCTGCTTCTCAGCTTCCTGTGAAGGTCCCGCCTCTTCCTCCTCTGGCTGGGCAGGCTCCTCCTCTTCCTCCTCCTCAGCCTTCCTTTTTTGATCTTTTCCAAAAGATAGAGAATGTCCTTACTGTGAAAAAGCCTGGCCTTTAGATCACTCATTAGAGCTTATTATTGCTTGTGTTTTTGTCAATGTGATGGAGATTCAACAATATACATAATGCAAATCCCACCTTTTCTAGTATCCGTGACGTGTGTCATTTAAAATTGGGCAGAAACCACTTCTGTCACAGTAAATGAAGGTTTAATTATTACAATTTCTTGATTTTATCATTGATTAATTTCTGAAATCCAATTCAGTTGTATTTGCCTGTGATCTTGATTTATTTTGTTGAGGTAAGAATTTTAGCTTGTTTAATTTTACTCATAGAATTCCTTACTTTTTGATTTCTGTATTTGTTTTTTTTATTTGAAGAGTTCAATTCCAAAACGCTATATATAGTAGTAGATCATTTTACATCTATAGAATATAGAATATCCAGTTTATAAAATTGGCATAATGTTGTCAATCATGGACTTAATCAAAGACCTAGCATCCTTTAAAACTGATAGACAATTTAAATCACATCAGTCATTAGTTTAATGTAATCACATACATTTACATTTCGGTTAGAGATAGTTATTAATACTTACAGTATATTAGTAATATAGTATATATTGTAGAGTCAAAATTAGACACACACACCCCCACACACCATTTATTTTAAGAACAGCGTCTGACCCACATTCTCCAGTTCATCTCTCCCAGGACCTCTCAGTTACAGTGCACTGTCCCCATCCAATGACGTCAGCATATTACAGGATCATTAGATAGCAACAGATAAACTGTGTGGTCACCTGTGAACTGCCTTCCTGATCGCTCCGTATGCATGTCAAACCATTTGTAACCTCATGTACGAAAACCTGATTCTGCCTTGTGTATAAGTATCTTTGACATACAATCCATCGGTGTGTAAGCTTCTAACTATGGATGGGCATTTTGACTCAATTTCCATAATCGAAATTCGGGAAAATTAACGATCAATTATCGATAATATTAATAGTATAAAAAAAAAAATACAAAATGCCTATGGCAGAAAATACTAACGTGTTTTCCTCAATGAAATTTTTATTTCAAGATCCAACACTCCTCTCCAACAAGGCTGTTCATTTGGCATGTTTGCAGACTTTGCACATTTGCATGTTTAGCTTTTCAATCCACCTGGTAATGGTACTCCGTGAGGGAAGCTCATACGCTGGCTCAATCACATTGATCAGGTGTCGAAAACCGTTGACCTCAACAATATGTATTGGGCAGCATATCTGTCTCGATGAGGTTGCAGAAAGCCTGGGTGATCTTTTCTGTACGCCGGCCATCACATCTCCTCGCCGCTAACACCGAAGTGATGGTAGGCTGAGAGGACGAGGCGCCTTCCTCATTAACCAGGCTCGGATGTACGCTGTTCAAGTGGTGAATCATTGGCGTCGTAGCCGTGTTGTACTTATAAACGGCATCGCAGTTCTTGCAATGAACGACGTCGTCTTTCAACTCGAAATGGTCCCACACAAAACTTAGCTTCGCTCGCTTCATTTCCTCGTCTGGCTGAGTGCCGACTATAATGTGCTGTTGCTGTTCTCACTGCAGCCAGCCCAGTGAGACCATGTCCATAGCCCCACCCAGAGGTGTTCTGTTCAGTTTTCTCTGTCTCCCATTGCACCCTCACCTGGTTGCGACCACATAGTGTAATCCAATCTTATAGTTCAGCACATCTAGGCCTATTTGAAAAAATATATATATATATATAAAAAATCGATAAAAGTCGATCAATTATCGATTTTCGATTATTGATGAACATCCCTACTTCTAACTTCATCCATGATTAAAGTATAAGTTTGCTCCTCTTGGCCAAGATATATGAAATACACGTATTCAATATTCAAGACTTCATCCGTGAATGTACAAGATTGCTCCTCTTGGCCAAGATATATAAAACACATTTATTCAAGATGACTTCCTGACTCCAGGCTCCTGCTTTGACCTTAGTGGCTCCTTTCTTCATCATTGGCTGTTAATTTCCATTCTGCATCAAGCACTCATTTGTTTCAATTTCATACTATCAATCATTTTTAAGTTTGTGTCACTTTTTTCAAATGGCGGACATCTTTTATATATATATATTTTTTTTTACTTGACAGGGAAGACAGTTACCTGTTTTCTTGTTCTGGAGCCACTCGGTCTGCCGGAGTTCGCTCTCTTCATCTTGCTCCAGGTCGATCTCGGAGAAAATTCCCTGCAGAGCGACCAGGAAGGAAGGCAGAGTCACAAGTCAGAAATCAACTCATTCATAGGACAGACAGAGCAGCAGCTGTGTGACAGACAGAGCAGCAGCTGTGAGCAGCAGCTGTGTGACAGAGCAGCAGCTGTGTGAAGGCACAGGAGATGACGTGGACAAACCTTGCTGAACCACAGGCTGGTCTCTCGCTCTTTCTTCTCGTCCTTTCCCTCTAGCTCCACCAGCAAGCCGCTTTCCTCTCCTTCATCCTCCTCTTCCTCCTGGAATGTTACTCTGGAACGAACACACACACACACACACACACACACACACACACACACACACACAGGACAATCATCAAATTAGAGATCAATGGATGTATGACACTTGTATTATTTGTATGGAATGGACTCAATTATTTCCAAATATTGGGTTATTGACCTATATTAATCATTCATGTATAATGCATGGGCATAAACCATTTTATTAATAATCAGGGGAGCAATGTGAGCAGGTTTCCTCAAACTAGCTAGAAATTAATTTGCTTCAAATTTAAGGATTGAATAGAAAACAGTCTGAGAATCAGGTGATAACAAGTATCAATCCAATCCCTTACTTTTACATTGCATTTACTTTTAAATATTGCATTTTAGTATTAACTTATTTTATCTTTTGTGTTTCAGCCCGATACTGGATATCAAAGCCAATATTGCTGCATCGCTACAAACCAGTCGCTCTGCCTGTTCAGAACCATGACTCCTGGACTGACCTGCTGTCAAACACTCAACCAAGACTCAAAGTTTCAACCGCTTACTTCTTTGGCGCCGCCGCCTTCTCCAGTTCTTTCTCTCTCTGCTCCACCTCTTCCATGTCTTCATCGTCTAGATCAGAAGCCAGGGACATTTTGTCCTCCTCATCCTCCTCTTCCTCAGACAGTTCAAGGTAGTCTTCTCCTTCCACCAGGGCGTCTGCTCCCTGCATGTCCCCCTTGGAAATCTCCACCAGCGCCTGCAGGACAAAGGGAGAGAGTGAAACGCAAGCGTTACATTAAATTAGCACCAGTAGGAAGTCTGGCTGACTCTGGATATGAACAGGAGTACTGAACAGGTTCAGATGTTCTGATACGGTTCACAAAATTCACAGTTGCCTGAACTTGCATAACGGCCGATATGGAGTACCAATCTGATACCAGTGCATTTTTTATGCATTATAATTGTTTTAACAGCTATATACTACTAACCCTGTATGGATGTGATATGATTGCTTGCTATCATTGTTGTATAGACTGGCTCAGGTTAAACCGTTTGATTTCCGGGAAAACGGCTTTAACGGAAAACGATTTTATCTGGGTGAAACTACTTTTTTCAGGGCTAATAAATTACGTGGTATCGGATCACTGCATAGACTCGCCGATACCAGATTCAGCATTTTAGGCAGTATCAGAGGCATTTCCGATACTGGTATCGGTATCGAAAACAACTCTATTTAGAACAGCGTTTTCCCAGCCAATATTGGGTGAACTTCAGTACATTTTGCTTCTGTATATCAAGGTAACATACAAGATTGACCCAACATCCAAAAAATGATGGCCAAGTATTATTTTAACTGGTATAAACACCAGCGAAGGGGCATGATGTAGTGTGCTGCGGGGTTTATGCGAGGCAGACTTTTAACATGTGTCAATGTACACTACATCAGAGATATAGAAAGCAATTCTCCACTTTGTGAAAAAACGCTTTATTCTGGCGATAGGTCCCGATATCCTATGAGCAATGTTCAATACTGGGAAGCAGGACGACCCTCACGTCCAAAAATGTCCTATTTTGAAGGCGAAGCTTTGCTGAAAGAGCCAAGGCGAGCGGTTTTCAATCAAGCAACACGTCGCCTGTTGGCTGACACACGGAGCGAGTTACAGCTTCATTTGGAAAATCACATCGACTATTTATATAATAATAATGTGTTGCGGTCAGGCGCGGTCAGGCGCAAGCTCGGCTCAGGGAGGTCGACGCCCCTGCCATGCAGAGTCCCCAGCACTCTGGATCTTAACATCATATCCTGTGTATTTAGAACGGTCTCGCGGGCTTTCTCAGTCTCTCTCTCTGCAGAGCCTGTGAGGAGGTGGGCGGGGGCAGACACACACACACAAGCTCTGGGGCTCCAACCTGGACCTGAGACTAGACACCTAGCCTAGTCACAGATCCAGGTCAAAGGTCACAGATCCAGGTCAAAGGAGTGTCATGGGAGTGTGCATACTGCGGCCAATTGTGTTGATACATACAGCACCACCTGGGTAACATCTAGATGACTCCTGAATTCCAAGGCATGTCTGAAAGGGACTTCTGTGTGTGTGGTCACCTTGGCCTTGTTGACGGTGTTGAGGGAGAACATGCAGCAGTCACTGGTGTCGGCGATGGAGACGCCCGGCAGGTCCATCTTCAACTCCACCCTCTCCCTCTGCTTCCTCTTCTCCTTCAGGAGCCTCTTCTTCTTCCTGATGCCAGGCAAAATGACAACGTAATTACATGATGCATAGTTGTTACAAGTTTGTTTTTTAAAACGCCTCTTTATTTTCAATTGATTCAGTGATTATACATTCAATACATAACATACATATTGTAGGCTAAGTCACTTTGGACAACAGCGTCTACTAATTACAATGTAATGTAGTCAGGAAGACAAAATACACTAAATCCAAACAAAAACCTTGGAGGAAAAAAATGGTAAATCATGCTCCTGAAAAAGATTTTCTGACCAACTCTGTCTTACCGTTTGAGCTCAGCCACCTCGTCAGCTTTCATCTCTGCCAGCTTCTTTTCCATCTCTTGCTCCTCATCTTCCTCTTCCTCCTCAGGTGTTTTCTTCTTCTCTGGCTCTTCCTCTGAATCACCCGCTGCTTCTTCATCTGAACTTAAGCTAAGGATAAAGCAAAGAGCGTATTTTGATGTTTTAACTGCAGTGCTACATATTGGCAGAGATGAATGAATTAATATTTATTTATCAACCAGGAATAGCCCTATTCTTTACAAGGGGGTCCTGGCCAAGAAAAGCAGCCGCCACATTCCGTTACATACACACAGTATAAAAGCAATTTACAAAGATGTACAAATTACATTTCAAATAAGAAACAGGTGTACATTACAATATTTACAAACATGTGACAGGGATGTATTGTAAACAAAGCAATCTTCTAGCTGAAACAATTACAGCCCATCTCCCCCGGCACGAATTCCCTTATCATACTGTTAAACACCCTTAACGAGACTAGCTCCCTAACATGCAACTCACCCTGTAAGACATTCCACGTGGAGGGCGCAGCATACTTAAAACCCCTTTTCCCCATCTCAGTACGGGCATTGGGGACCGAATACATTTTTTTATTTTTGGTTGTGTTTTCAGTGTCTTTTTTTTTATACGGCCATGGTAAAGAGCTTACTTGATCTCCTGGTCGGGCTGCTTGGCCTCGTCCTTCAGTTTCTTGGCCACGTATCTCCTCAGTTTGGACCTCCAGGTCAGCAGCAAGCTTGGGATGAATGGAGGAACACACACACATCACTAAGGACAGCTCAGTCGGTTAAGTTAAGTTAAGTTAAGTTATCCTTTATTTATCCCCTTGGGGGAAATTCATCCTCTGCATTTGACCCATCCTCTACTAGGAACCTTCCTAGAACTAGGAGCAGTGGGCAGCCACTGTGCAGCGCCCGGGGACCAACTCCAGTTCTTTTTGGCAGTACCTTGGCCAGGGGCACTGACAGGAGTATTAACCCTAACATACATGTCTTTCTTTGATGGTGGGAGGAAACCGGAGCACCCGGAGAAAACCCACATGGACACGGGGAGAACATGCAAACTCCACACAGAAAGGACCTGGGACGGACCGGGGTTCGAACCCGGGACCTTCTTGCTGTGAGGCAACAGTGTTAACCACTGAGCCACCGTGCCGTCCGGTTGGGATGACAACAGTAGGTATAATTTTCCCCACGGTGCCAGGCCCCTCGGGGGTCAGAAGACGGCACTCACTCACTCGCTTACTCACTCACGGACGTTTCGTGAAAGGGGTAGGGCTAGGGAAGAGGCGCCGTAGCTAGGGATAGTAAAGTTGTAGAGAGTCGGGATTGGAGGGCTGGGTAGGGGGAGGGGATGTGGATGGTGGACCAGGGAAAAGGGGGGGCTAGCAAGATGTTAGAGGGTCAGGATTCGAGGGGTGGGAATCACCAGAGTCCCCACAATACGATATCACGATACTTAAATCACAATACAATATATTGCAATTTAAAAAATATTGCGATATATTACCTTTTTTCAACTGCAAATTATGTCCCCTGTTTTATCTAATATGGTTAGTTTCAAATCTGTTTCAGTCTCACTTCACCGCAACGATCACACGGACGGTAGCCAGCTAGTTTCGTCTGTTTATTGTTCGTACTGTAAACATCAAATTGCAGAAGGGCACTGGCTTCTCAAATACACAGGTCCAATGTGCACAGCCCCTAACAATACCACTGGCATGATATAGATGCAACTAATCTTGACAATGATCTCAATTGTTTACCGAAATCATCCTACGGTATCATAATTTTATTTTGGTAATATATTGATGTTTACAATTACAAATGTTTAAACATAGCACCTTTAATTTAAGATGTGACCCAACTTAAACCTTGTTTCTGTTGTGAAGCCATATTATCTGTTACATTTGAATATACTATTCGCTTTCTTAAACAGAATCAACCCATATTGAATGTATTTTCTCAATAACAATTCATAGAAATTAACACTGTAACTGCAACAATGCAACACTGTGAAGGTTTTCAATACCTTCCAATCCATAGTATTCTGATACATCATCCCACGGCCATCTTGGTAGGACAATAACAGGTGATTGTAATCAATCAACAGGTGATTACAATCAAATGACAAAAACAGCCACTGTGTATTGAAAAAGCGCCAGCCATATTGGTAGGAAATGTATGTAACATCATGGGAATACTATGAATACCTGGCTGGTGATGCCTTAAATTCCATAATATATACTAAAAATTGGTACAGTGCCAATAGTCATTTATGGATACTCAGCCCTAGGCAGCACACGACTATGAAGGGAAATGCTTACCGGAGCTCTTTGCGGCCCAGGACCTTGATGTCACGACAACACAGCTTAATCTCATCACTGGTGACTGAGAGAGACTCCAGGTCTGGGTTGTCGATGGTAATCTGGATGAACAAGACAGGAGCCCGAATACGATGGTCAAGACAAGTCAAGACAGGAATGCTTCTTCCCATCAGCCTAATCTTCTCTGCATCAGGGGTTCTCAAACTTTTTTGCGCGTGACCCCTTAAAACAAAGTGATGCCTACTTGCGACCCCCATACAGGGTTCCTACACATTTTGACCAATGGATTTCCATGACTTTTCCATGACTTCAAAACAAATTTCCATGACCAAACAATTTGTGAAGTCTCGGTGTATACATGAAAAAGTGAGTGAGTTACAACATTCTACTTTAAAATGTCACCAGCCTACACTTGTCTTACTGTAATGTAGTCTTTAAAACCAGGAAAAGACAACATTTATGCCGTATCATACCCAGTGTTGGGCAAGTTACTTTCAAAATGTAATATACTCCATATTACTAGTTACTTTCATTTGAAAGTAATGTTACTTTACAATATTACCATCTGTGTAGAGTAACTCGTTACTTATTACACTACTTTTGCATTACTTTCACCGTAATAACAGCAGTAGCATGCCCTTCACTGACGGGATTCTGGGCCAGAATATTTGACTGGTACTCTAAGGCCTACGGGGTGGCCCTTCAGCCGGAGGCAGAACTCGCCATCTTCGGCTGCTCAGAGTCCTCTCTGAACTTTCCTACAGCTGTGCAACAATCTCTGACACTGGGGACAACTGTTGCCAAAAAACAAATTCTGAAGGAATGGAAATCTCCCTCTCCACCCTCTTTCCAATTGTGGTTGACGGACATGACCTCTGTTATACGCATGGAGAGACTTAGGTTCCTGAGAACCAATACACTTAGAAAGTTTGTGACTATCTGGGACCCGTTTTTGGTCTACCTCAACGAGGCTAGGGGTGACGGGTGACTCGCGTCACCCCTAGGCTTCCCATAGACCCCTTGAGTGAAATCCCAAGTATATCGTTTACAAGAACATAAGCACCTTAGGTGGCTGGCGGCACCACTTTGTAAAGTTGATTATATTGTTTTGTTTTGTCTTTCTTTCCCCTGTGTCTGAGCCTGTTTGTCTGTTTTGTCTTGTTTGTGTTCTATAAAAATGTAAAATATGAAAAAAAAATATATAAAAAAATAATAATAATAACAGCAGTAGCAGAATGACATCGCCACCCCGGAACCACCCCGAATTAGAATTTCAACCGCCTTGAAGTCAGTGTAAACGTAAACCGTCCAAAATTCTAATGAAATTAACTGATGGGGATTATTTGGGGTTGCATGATGCAACCCCCAAAAAAATCCCCATCAGGTAATTTCATTTGATTATCAGAGGAGGTTTGGAGGATGATATTTTTTTCCTATCCCATAAGTCATGTGACCACCCAAAATGATCTTGTGACCCACTAAAGTTGAATTTTAAGATTACATTTCCCAGGCTTAAACTTATAGGCTACAGTGCAACCTGTACAAATGACTTCAACCCTCCCAGCCTTTGTCTTTGACAAGATAAACAAATACGGAGATCTCACCTCACTGGCTTTGGCCAGGAAGTCTATCGGGTTTTCAGCTTTGAGGAAGTTAGTCAGTGTGAAACTGTGGTAGAGCGTCAGATCGCCATCTGTGTATCCCTCCGCCTGGAACAGAAGAGGTTAGTTAGTCAGCAGATGGATAGATGTTTGGTTTGGTTTGTTTTAGCGTACCAAGGTGTCAGATGTGGTCTGTTAAACCATGAGGCAATGTTAATAATCACAGGAAAGCATTAGAAAGTAGATTTGGCATACATTGTAGCACGATATGAATTGTCCTCATGTACTAAACCCCACCCTGACCCATCTGGCACTCCACATCAGTTAAATGCTATTGTATATGACCTATGTGATACTATAGTATATGATCAGAAATAATTATTTTGTGTCAAACCACAGACACACACACCTTTGGCTTCTTGACAGGAACCAGCTCCTTCACCGTCTTTGCCTGAACCTCGACCTCTTTGAATGCATATTTGGGGTCGAAGAACTTGCTGTCAATTTTATCCGGTGCAACAAAACCTACGAAGAAGATGAAGATGATGAAGAAGAAGAATGGGCTAGGAAAATAGGAACCTCCAGTGGTATGAAAATAATTGAATAAAAATTTAATAAAATAAAAACCTGTTCAAAAACCCTTAAAAATGAAAGCTCTACTTGTCCATCTCCACTGACCCTGGCAGATGACGAAGATCTCAGCGGACTCGTTCCTGGACGCCTGTGGCTTGGTGGCCTGCACCTTCTTGAAAAACTGCTGGAAGATCCAGAGCAGTGGCTGGTAGTCTTTGGAGCGGAAAACCTTGGTGACGAAAGTGCCGCCTTTGGCCAGGAACTCACAGGCCAGCTTCAGGGCCATGAGGGTGAGGTGGGCTGGAGGGGGAGAAGGAGGAGATTTCGGTTCATTAAGTTTGAATCGCGTCAGTCAAGCCGGGTGGTATACTGCCAATCTACTGCTCAGGGATGTGATCGTATCTAAGCGGGGATTTTTTTCTTTTTGCCATTTATTTATTTTTTCCATTTTTTGCCATTTATTCGTTTTCATGAATAAATGGGATATGCAACTCCTATTAGCCATTTCTTCTGGGAAATGTCTGAATTCCTAATGCTTCCTGCTTTACTGTTCCTTATTACATCCCAAGTTATATTTGAAACATTTAACCAGGAAAAAAAACAGAACTAATTACATCATTGACTAGTGATGTAACGTCTGAAACCGAAGCTCCGAGGCATGCGCCGTTTACTCGCTAGGCAGTTGTACACTGTGCCGAAGCTCGCTTTGGTCCGGGAAAAATCACATGACGACGTATGAAGCAGTTAGCCTATTTCACATGCAGCCAAATCAGCCATTTTGTGTCGAAACGGTAGGAAGCCTACCTACTCACACAGATTAAAGCTCCTGTTGGCTTTCACACTTGCCTGGACTCTGGAGGACATTGGAGCCCATTTAGGTGTTCCAGCCCCGTGGGTCTTTTTTTACTTCCTGGCTTTTAGACACAAAATGGCTGATTTGGCTGCATGTGAATGTGAATGTGTTGACTACTTCATTGAACCAGGTGACTGGTTTGGCTTGACAGCTTGGCACACTCAAACCAAGTCAAACCAAGCACACACAGTACACCAACACCCAAGTAGGCTACATACTTTGCCAAAACACTTAGACATAATCTGTATTTGTACCAGCCCCATGTGAAAATGACATGTTAGTCGATCTTTAGCAGCCTAAAATGCTTCCTAACAAAAATAGAAATATCGATATGGAATTAGACAGGCCAAATAACACACAATGTCTTCAACATTAGAGCAGTCAAACAATAATGTGCATGTGCATGGCACATCACATCCATAACTATCCCAGAACGCTTCCATGTTCAGAACTGATAAAGGAGCATCTGCGACTTGATTGCACTACATTTATTTGTCCAGCAGATGGCATACACATGCACTGTGTTATTTGAGGAGAGTAGTGAACCCATATAAAGCCTCAAAGGGTTCAGAAAGCCTCATTTGACCATAACTATCATTGACTGCTGTACTAAATGGGAAATTCACCGATATGAATTACATATTTAGCCAATATTGACAACATACAGTGTCTGCTACTATCTGAACCACTTACCCTGTGAGAAGGCATCGTATTGCCAGTTGGCTCCCACATTAGGGGCTCCGTCATTTAGGACAACATCCACCTTCCATGTATGTAGCTCCTTTTTAAGAGCCTGAGGATGGGACAGACAAGAGAGTGCAGGATTTTACAGTAGCCTGAATCCTGCTAATTTTTTTTTAAAGATGCAGCTTTCAAATGCCTCAGCACAGGATGTTTTTAATAGTATCAGATTATTTATATCAATGTTTCACATGCTAACTAGAAATGCATGTCAACTATTAACAACAACAGCACTTTCTGGAAAGAAGCAAGCAACTGTGACAACATTTCTTAAGCTTGTGACGCAGCTGGATTGGCGCAAGATCATGAGATCCTGATCACATGACAAATCCATCCTGCCACGCTATGAGGCAGCTACGGGCAGACTTTAGGTGTGACGCCAGCGATAAGCGAGCCTGTGATAGACGTGATAAGACGGATGGGTTCATCCAATCACCTGCCAGGTATGTTTTGAAAGTGCCTGCCACCAAATGGTTTCTCAGGCGACTCGTTCCCAGATTTGTTATGTGAAAACAAACCATCTGGCAGTGCCAGGTTCAACATTTCTGCGATCCAAAATGTATACATCGATGCAGCAGTGTGGCAGTTACCGATGTCACTGCTTCACTTCCTCACCTGTCTGCATTTCTCACTGGTGATGTCTTCCTGCAGGGCAATCACGTTGGGGATGGGCTTGATGGGCACCAAGTCGATACCTGACAGGAGGAAACAGTTCATTACCCCATCAGGGTCTGACAGTCCAACACATAATGACTCTTGACTAGTCTTGACTCTTATGAAGACGCATCTTGCGTCAAAATGTTAGTCAATAAAATAAATTACCGTAAATTCCGGACTATAAGCCGCGGCTTTTTTCCCGTTTTTTGGCCTTTTTTGCCCCCTGCGGCTTATATAACGGTGCGGCTTATCTATGGATTTTTCCAGCAAACGGCCACTCGGGAACCTCCAAAATCTATGGATGTTGGTATGAGGCAGAACGAGAGCAAGACAGACATTATGAGAGCGAGACCCTGATTGGATGATGTTGCAAAAAATGTGCCTCGCGACCTGATTGGAGCACTGTGCCACTACTCTCTCTCAGCCACTACGGTAAAACACCCTCGCTCCGGGGGGAAAAAGGCAGCGATTGAGCCTGAAAGACAGTCTGAATGAAATTGAATGTAACATTCCCAATTCTATGTATTACATTCTAAAAAACTAACAGCAACATTTTGGAAGGCTAAGCCACACAACTAGCTCGTTGTAATCTAACATCATGCTTCAAAAGATGGAGAACTGGCTGTGTTACGACGATGGCGGCGATTGAGCCTGAAAGCCATGTCTGACAGTAGCGAGACAGGAACAACAACAGCAGCAGCAGCAAAGGATCATGCACAAACCCGAGACGAAAGGGACTGTCCGTCAGGGCGCGGACGACTGTGTCAGCAACTCCTTCCCGACTACCAGGAGAAAATTACAAACTTCGGCGAATTCACACAAAGAAAGATCAAGGAATATTCCATCGGACCGGAGCAGATCATAAATATGGATGAAGTGCCTTTGACGTTCGACCTGCCTCTCACTAGGACTGTTAACAAGAAAGGTGAATCGTCCATCACGTTGAGAACCACAGGTCACGAGAGAACGAATTTCACTTGTGTTCTTGGCTGCACAGCATCTCGCCGATGGTGATTTTTAAGCATCTCACAATGTCTGATTTTGTCTGGGGATTAGTGACCTGACTTTTGTTTTGTTGAAATGTTAATAAATGGGAGCTTCCCCAAACAGCCATCTCTTTCCCGACAATCCCCTCTGTGCACGAAGCCTTACATATGGTAATTAAACATCAAAACACCCGCGGCTTATAGACCGGTGCGGCTTATATAAGAAAAAAATAGTCACCTTTGAAGGTGCGGCTTATAGACCGGTGCGCCTTATAGTCCGGAATTTACGGTATATAGATAGATAGACCGAGAGAGAAGTCGGGTCATTTTCCCATTAACTATAATGTTACAGAATTTCTTTTTGGACCGGCACGTGGCATTCCCCCGGGCCGGCCCCGGCCAATCGAAAGAATACAATTTCCGGGGTGGCTTCATAAAATTGACCCAAGATATGCTCACTGGTTTAAACTCTGAAAATGTGGACTGTCATCTTGATCCTGTGGTTTCTACATCAGAAGGATCCCATAATAAATCTTTGAAAACCAGACTCAAAAACAGCAAGAACAGTATGATCATGGATTAAAAAAGGGGAGGAACCAGAAGTATAGTATTTTAGGTTTATCATCAGATCAGATAGCTGTAATGAAACCGTTACACTCACCAATGATGAGACTGGAAACAGGCATAAACTTGGACGCCACTTGCAACCTGGTAAGAGATTATGAATCAGAAGTAGGGATGTTCATTTTGAAAATTTTCCAAAATCGATAATTGGTGAAAATTAACGATCAATTATCGATTATCGATTTTATTAATACTTAGAAAATTTTCAATATTTTTTTTTTTTTTTTTTTTTAACAAAATGAATGCCTATGGCAGAAAATACGAAAGACAACGTGTTCTCCTCAATGAACTCTTTATTTCAATGTGTCTCCTCTCCAACACTGCTGTCCCCGGTGAATTTCCCATGTTTAAAACAGTTTTGTTGGCACAAAGGCCCGTGCCCAGCCAGAAAACTAGAGACTATATGAAGCTCCACCTCAGGTTAGTCGGCTGTGCAATGGAGTGGGGCGAGGAGGAACGAATTCCACCCAAACCTAGTCCAAAAAAAAAAATTTTTTTTTTTTTTTTTTTTAATAATTAAAAAATCGATCCAAATGCCACAGGATCGATTCCAATCCTTAACGATCAATTATCGATTTTCGATAATTGATGAACATCCCTAATCAGAAGTGTCAACAATGTGCTCTCAGCAATTAAAAAAACAAAAAAACAAAAAGTATACGTGTGGCTACCAGTTGAGGCCAGAGTGACTTAGCTGAGGCTCAACATGGTACACAAGGTCGTTAACAACAGGGCCCCAGCATACCTAAGCAGCTATTTTTCCAGTGCCGGGGAATCACACAGCCACAGGACTAGGTACAGCTTAGCCAACCTGAACCCCCTGAGGTGTAGAACCAAAATGGGGCAATGCTCTTTTGCGTACACAAGAGCACGGGCGTGGAATGAACTGCCTCTGTCCATCAAACAGACCACGAACCAACACAGTTTTAAGGTGAATGCTAGGAAATGGCTACTAGCCAAAGTCCATGAATAGACAGGTAACGTTAGGGGAGGGAGGGATTGTTAGGATGTACACAATGTATTATGTAATTTGGTGTTTTAAGTGTTTAAGTATTTTTATGTGTTTTAAGTGTTTTATGTATACGTTGACACCAAGGACCACAACGGAAAGAAGTCCACGACTTTTTGTGTTATCCTTGACAATGTTTTTTTTTTAATGCCTGACTTTCATGTATTTTAAACGGATATGTCAAATAAACTAAACTAAACTAAAAAGTGTGCGTTAGGGTGGACACACCTGTTTGAATGTAGCTACTATGTTTTTCATTCTCTCAAAGCCATTTTACCTAAGGTAAAAAAAACTAAGGTTTATGGTTATTGACTTGAAATTATTAACTAACTAAGTTACACACATGACACAAGTCCCTAATAGGCTATCCAAACACTTATCTTGCCTGATGTGTGTTAGTAGCGACATGTGTTAAATGTCAAACAGTGAATTACGCTGCTCACCATCCGCCCGGAGCAGCACACAGATCGACCACAGCTCTGGCTTTCTGCAAAAACTGGAATTTACGGTTCAGCTGAATGAGCTTGAAGGAGGAACGAGAGCGATAACCTGGGAAAGAGAGGATGAAGTGTCAGTTTGAAAGCCTAGTAGTTGACATTTCCCAAAGAGGTAGCAAGCTCTAGATGCTAATGATGCTAACATTGAGGTTACCACAGAAATGAGTGACCTAGCGTTACCTGTCTCTTTGGCTAAGTGGTAGAATTTATCTTTTCTGGCCTTTCCGACTTTGAGTTTCTTCCCCATGTTTGATGCTGCGGCTTCGCGCTCGACTCGACGACAGAAATCTTATAATCTGGATTTTACAACACGCACACAACTTCCATGAAAACAAAACACGTGCTTTCTCGGCGCACAGATTCTACGTCACGACACGACAAGTCGTTCTTCTTCTTTTTTTAGTGTTTAATGGCGGTTGGCATCCAAAGAATTGTTGCATTACCGCCATCTACTGGTTACCATTCGCCCAGTATTCAGAGGACTTGGCCCGAAACAGAATGTTGCATTTTGGATTGGTGTTAAACATGTAGATATGTGATAGCCAACCTGCCAGCTTCCAAAACAAATCACATACTGGTGTATGTGGATGCTGCACATTGTTGCATCTTATGATAGCTGCCTGAGGGGTCATCCCTATGTTCCCCGGGTCCTATGTTCCCCGTTTTTGTGGGACCGGGGAACATAGAACCCTTTCTATGAACTTAGGTTTAGGCGTGGGGGTGGGAGAGGTTAGGTTTTGGGTTAGGGTCTGGGGGAGGTTAGGTTTAGTCATGGGGGGAGGTTAGGTTTGGCGTGGGGGCTGGGAGAGGTTAGTGAAAAACGGGGAATATAGAACCCGGGGAACATAGAACCCGGGGAACATAGACATGATCCCCTGCCTGATTCTGATAAACCTATGATAGCCAGGCAAGTAAACAGTATGCTGTGCATTTAAAAATAAACCTTTTTTCACATTTGTTGTTATTTAACATTTAACAAGTGACACATTTCATACATCATGCAGTTTTATTAATGATTTGTTTCAACTTTTCTGAAGTACAAGTTTTGTTGTGACGTGTGACTTTTTGAATCATTCCTATCATGACTCCACAGCCACATGAATGCTGGAAGAAGGATCCTGCAGAGAAGCAGGCCAGAAGGTCAGAAGGGCCTGTTTCTGGACCGAGTGTTGATCAGTCCCAGCACAGAGAAGGCGCTGGCAGCAGCCGTCACCAAACTGATGGCCCCGATGGCCCGCGTCGCCTGTGGACACAAGTTCAACACTTTAGTCAACCTGCATCAACTTGCACTAATGTATGTCTTAGTGTGCTCACAGAACTATTACAAACAAGCGCAAACCTGTAAGCCCACGGCGCAGTGGTGTGGCCAATCGGCTTTATTGCACCAATGCCCCCTCCCTCCCACCACCCACATCCCCATAGCCACTCCCCCTACCCATCCCTCGAATCCCAACTTTCTACGACCTTCCTAGCTATGACCTCTTTTCCCTAGCTTCACTAAAATAAATGTCCCTGACTGACACCCCATTTACACCTGGTTTTTAAATGTGACCTGTATCCGGATAAGGTGTAAATCCATCCCATGCATCCACTTCATGCATTCCTGACCACATCTGGAGGTAGTCTGGCTCACATTGTGTTCAGATCTTTTTCACCCCATTTACACCTGGTTTTATGCGACCATTATCCAGATAACTTATCCGGATATAGGTCGCATTTAAAAACCAGGTGTAAATGGGGTGTATGTGTCGTGACTTTGCCCTGTCTCTGACCCAATCACCTAGCAGCAACCACCTAATACCAACCTAGCAACTAATGCTTAGAAACAACAGCAATACCATAGTAACCACTCATATTCACCTAGCAACAACCTATTAAAACTGCTAATACTGCCTGAGGAACCTTACCCTAGCAGCAGTGACCACTTGAAATCATCTAACACCCTGAGTTATTAGTAATTATTAGTTAGTAACCACCTAACACCCTAGGAGTTACTAGTGACACCTTAACCACCTGGAAAGACCATCAATAGCATCCACTTCAAATCACCTAGCAGCAACCACGTAACACAAAAAAGACAAGACATCAATCCCAGATACTGTACATAAAACAAAAATCACCCCCCTCCCTCGATATCGTACAACACAGAATGGAGCATACACTCAAGTGCTTTGAATCTTTTGTGACTACTGGAATTCCACTGCATAAGGCAATAGAAAATAATGAGGAATATGATAGTATCCAGGCAGACAGAGGTTGCTCCAATGCTGACAAAAATGTAGAGTTGACAAACATACCGTAACAGAACAGAAAGGTACATGCCTACACGGATGCAGACAGTGAGCTTGGAGGTTGGCTTGGAGCAGTGGAGGTTAAAACAATCTTAATCTGATGAGATGATCTACTTTCACTTTGACAAGTGAATTCTCATTTAAAGGTTAAATGCCTACCCCACACTACAGGATTTTCAAATCCTTGAAGATTATAAAAATCTTGAGAGCCCACACACTACAGGACAGAGAGAGCCGATTTTTTAACATTTCAATCTTGGGACACACACACAATCGCGTCTGTTCAAACCCAACCCCACACACTAGAAGATTATGCCGAAGATTCACTTTGGAAGCAGGGCTCGACGTTAACTTTTAAAATGAATCTTGACGAGGAAACGCGTGGAGCTTTAATACACTGTGTGGTTTTCTGCTCGCGGAAGTCTTGAAAACTCCACTTTGTCCGCCCAGCCGCGTCCATTCGGGGTGTAGGCCTACTGTGCACGGCCAGGCGAAAACCGTCTGCACAGGTGCCTTGTGGAGGGGCGTGTCTGCTGATTTGACTCACTTTTCCGTGCGGACACTCGCCGATCTAAGCGCTTGTTGTAGGCTACATGCTTTGCAGTATAGCATTAGTTTTCCGTCCCGTTCAAAGACGCACGGGTATTTCACCTCGATGACAATTTCCTCGTTCTTTGTTTCTGTGCGGGGCTGCGGGCGGACGCGGACCAGATTATTTTGCGAAAAACTGTATGGAAACGCAGCTACTACTGGCTCTCTGCTCAAGATGCAATCGCCTGTCGGGTTGTAAATATCTAACATGTTAGATATACCCGATTCACAATCGGGAAGAGGCAGTCTTCCCGATTGTGAATCTTTGAACCCCACACACTACAGGATAATTTGGGAAGATTATCTGCCCGACGCGCATCAAATCGGGAGCACCCCCGAGAAAATCGGGAGGGGGGAATCTTGGCCATAATCTTGCAAATTATCCTGTAGTGTGGGGTAGGCATAAACCCCAAACCCACATCTGTGTAAAGCCTGACATCTAATGGTAAAAAAGCCTGCCATCTGCTATTGGCTGGTCTTTAGTGTGAGGTGATGTCACCACTTGTTGTCCTCTATAGAAGGAAGCCTGGAGCCGTTAGTGAGGCTTCGGGACCTGGGGGCGTGACCAATGCGCAATGGCAGGAACCAGAATCCGGTTACTGCATACGCTAACATTAGTTAGCTAGAGTCTATAACATGAGGTGACTAAAAAATTACATAGTACATAAAAAAAACTTTGATGCAATATGGCATCGCCGCCTGTTCATGGCGACTAGTTAGCCTACACAACTCGAATCGGTGTTTCAACGGGGGAACGATAAAAATGTGGCACATATCCAGTTTACATATTCCGGTTCCGGGGCCTAGGGCAGAAAGACGCCAAGAGGTGTAATTCACAAATGATGGGAAGAGCCTGGTGATGCCAGGTTAATAGAAGGTGACCTGGCACCAAAGATCAAGCAATAGATTTTGGTTTGGCGTTGATTTACACATGAGCTGACGACAGGTGAGAGAGAAACACAGAAAGTAGAGAGCGACCTGCTTAACATATGAGCTGATGACAGGTGAGAGAGAAACACAGAAAGCAGAGAGCGCACTGCCTAACACATGAGCTGACGACAGGTGAGAGAGAAACACAGAAAGCAGAGAGCGCACTGCCTAACACATGAGCTGACGACAGGTGAGAGAGAAACAGAAAGCAGAGAGAGACCTATCTAACACATCAGCTTACGACAGGTGAGAGAGAAACACAGAAAGCAGAGAGCGCCCTGCCTAACACATGAGCTCATGACAGGTGAGAGAGAAACCGAAAGCAGAGAGCGACCTATCTAACACATGAGCTGACGACAGGTGAGAGAGAAACAGAAAGCAGAGAGCGACCTATCTAACACATGAGCTGACGACAGGTGAGAGAGAAACAGAAAACAGAGAGCGCCCTGCCTAACACATGAGCTGACGACAGGTGAGAGGGAAACACAGAAAGCAGAGAGCGCCTTGCCTAACACATGAGCTGACCACAGGTGGGAGAGAAACACAGAAAGCAGAGAGTGGCTTGCCTTACACATGAGCTGACCACAGGTGAGAGAGAAACACAGAAAGCTTTGAGCGCACTGCCTAACACATGAGCTGACCACAGGTGAGAGAGAAACAGAAAGCAGAAAGCGACCTATCTAACACATGAGCTGACGACAGGTGAGAGAGAAACACAGAAAGCAGAGAGCATCTTGCCTAACACATGAGCTGACGACAGGTGAGAGAGAAACACAGAAAGCAGAGAGCGTCTTGCCTAACACATGAGCTGACGACAGGTGAGAGAGAAACACAGAAAGCAGAGAGCGTCTTGCCTAACACATGAGCTGACGACAGGTGAGAGAGAAACACAGAAAGCAGAGAGCGACCTGCTCGGACACCCCCTCCCCGTAGCGCAGCAGGGTGACGAAGTGCTCGCAGTTACTGGCCAGCAGGTCGTAAGACACTTCCTGGTCGATGAGGACTTGAGCTCGCTGGATGATGTCACAGACGGGCAGGGGCGTGTGGTTGTCGTCGTACTTGTTGTTGATGCGGTACGAGTCGCTCCCCACCACCTCCTTCAGCAGCTGCATACGCACCACCGCCTTCCTGCTGAACACTGACTTCACACTGGACATGGCGGCCGCCTGGTTCTCATCTGGGAAGGAAGGAACACATCAGGAGTCCAGTAGCTATCGATTTAACAAATATCGCACGCTTCACACGCTCATTTCTAGCTCGCACGCGGCGCGTACTCACACAACTCGCATGCGAAGCGTGCTCGCCTGTAGGCGTGCTCGCCTGCTCAATGCTCAACTGTTCAAGCAATTGTGCGCCGCCGCACCTCTCTGCCGTATTATAGTAGTAAGATATAAAGAAAACTATATGACTTTTCGATGCAGTATGGTTTTAATAGGATAAAAACTTAGGGCATCATGAGTTTGATTTCTATAATCAGTTTCAAATTCAATAAATTCAATCATTCCATACAGATTCAGAAAACAGAATTTAAATTCAGTCGTCCGGTGGAACAAATCTCATCACTTTCAATCCAAGTCATTTACACAAACACAACAGATCTTTGTCAAGACTTTAGACTCAAGTAGAAGTCATATGACTTGAGTCCCCACTTCTGTCAAATATCAAAGAGGCCAATTCAAACAAACAATAACAAACACAAAATCACTCTTCACTGTTGACTTCCTGATTCCATGTAATGTAAGCTCATGTCTGAGTTATTTGGCTCCTACTGACCAACAGGGGTTAAGTTGATGATGTAACCGTCTCCCAGGTAGAGAGCCCAGTGCTGATAGGCCGGTCTGAAGATCTCAATGAGGTCACCAGGCTGGGGGTCACCGGGGGGGTCAAGAGGGGTGGGGTCATTACAGGCCATCTACAGAGAGAGGGGGGGGACACGGGACAGAGCAGGGGGACGCATTCAAAGCCCAAACAAGAGTTGATGTTTAGTTCTTCACCATTCCTGACACAAAAAAGTATAGTTTTGAGGTTGGAATGATTGGTATTTTGGAAATATTAAATGATGAATTAAACGTAACTCTTTTTCTAAACGAACATGGTACTCATTTGGAATGATGAAGACTAAGCTGTGATATTATTGAACCAACTTATCTCCAAAAAATGTAAAAAAAAATTGACATTTGAATGGGAAACACTACAGTATGCTCAGTTGTGACGCATTGCCTACATGTCAAACTGTCAAACAGTGCCTATCTGTCTCTGTTTAACCTACCTGTTAAACAGTGCCTATATGTCTCTGTTTAACCTACCTGTCAAACAGTGCTTAAGAACCAGCATTAAAACTCCAGACAATAAATGGTTGCAGTTGCTTTTACTATTAGAAACATCCAGTGCCATATCTCTAGGGATGGATTTGATTCCGCAAGTGCTGAAAAGACCTTTACCACTGAGGTAAATAAACAAATTCAAACCCTTTTTATCACATGTGCAGCATGCGCAGCATGTGGTCAAGAGAAGGTGTTATGAGGTGAGTCAGGCATTCATTCATTCATTCATTCAGTCAGTCAGGAATGGATAACGGTGATGATGTCATCAGTGATGATGTCATCAGTGCCAAACTTGGGCTGTTGAAACGGTGATGATGTCATCAGTGCCAAACTTGGGCTGTTTAATAGATGTAGTTTCGTCGAATGGGCTTGAGTTGCATGAGGTCGCCTGGTTTGCTACATGACACACGTGGTCCTGGGGCGAAGTTGCCCTTGTTTTCCTATCAAGACTTGCAGATAGAAAATGTGATGACTATTCACCAAAATTCTGAAAAACCTCAATTTATGGAAGCTAATGGCTGTGAAATAACCACCCCTCCCCTACTCATTCACACACACACAATGAGATGAGATGAGTTTCCCTTTTAGGGGGTCAACAGGGTCTTACCCTTTGACCATTATACATTCATATTCACCCAACCTACCATCACACTTTACGAATTACAGGTCACAAGAACAACTTTCTATTCTACTCACAGTAGAGCTTCCTTGTTGTTTATCCATCCCACATCATGCTTCCACAAAGTCTAAAAAAGGAGAAGAAAACACTGATGGGATGCGCTGTCAGTCATCCACATTTCTATGGTGTTGTCATAGGGCTGCAATGCAATGTGAAGGGCACACACACATGCAGGTACTTACACACAGACAATACACACCAACTCACACGCATACACAATACACACCAGCTCACACTCACACACAGACAATACACACCAGCTCACACACAGACAATACACACACAAGCTCTTGTGCCGCACATGCTGCCACAATAGCACCAACATAATGGGGAACCGGAGAGAAAAATAGTTTTAGCCGAGCTTGTTTCAAATAAACTGAAAACAGTGTCAATGTTTATCACTGAAATGCACTGAAATCCTCTTAGTTCAAAAATACAGATATTATATAACTCCTCACAATGATCACCTGAATGGACAAGGTGAATATTTTCTAAATTTTAAGACTTTCAGTTAGAACACCTATAAGATCTAAATTACACCTCAATGGGATGAAATCTATATCTTCCCAGGGGGCAATGAATATATCCATGTCATTATTAATGCATAATGCTGAAGCCATGCTGAAAAGGAAGGCCACATATTAATTTACTGAACAATAAACTCGATCAACATTGTACCATCGACATGAAAACACTCCACGGTCTAATCTACCCTCATGAAATAGAACTATAATAATCCTGTAATATATTTTAGAAGGGTACAATAGAAATATTGCACTAAAACTATGACTATTTAATTATCTTATAGGAATACTGTGCTGATACCATTTAGGAGATAAAAAAAATGTATACCACGAAAACTCCCTGGAGTAATATTACAGGGATACTTTGACGATTAGTTATGATTAAATTAATTAACAGCCAATACAGAGCAACTGCCATACAGAACAAATACTTACTCAAACTCCAGCAGCTTTTTCTTCCTCACCATTTTAATTCTCCATCATCAATCCGCACATAATCGTGAAAAAGAAAGAAAAAAGAAAGATTTAGTTCCAGTTTCCCGTGATGACACAGCAGTTGACAGCTATCCCAAGTATTTAGTCCTTCAAACCAGAGGCCGGAGGTTGTTGAGTGTTTCAATGCCCAGAGCTTTGACAGATGACAGTCTCACTGAGGCCACAGATACCCAGGTCAGAGAGAAAGAGAGGGGGGGGGGGGGGAGAGAGAGAGAGAGAGAGAGAGAGGCACTATCCAGTATGTCATGGGCTAGCAAAGCAAACACATTGACTAATTTAATTCAAATGCCATGCGATTTAGCCGCATGAGAGGCTAGATCTGTGTATGACAGGATTGGGGTCAACTCATGAATGAACTGATGATCAGTTCCAATTCAACTGAGGAACTGGAAATTGTAAAAGTCTACAGGAAAGAGATTTGGATGATCAATACTGCATGATAAAATGTTATGAGTCACAAAGTGGAATTTCATGGAATTCAATTCTGTTTCCTCATTCTAATTAAATTCTACCCAACAGCGGGGGGGGGGGGGGGGCCCGGCTCCAGACCCAAGTTACAGAGGGGGCCTGCCCCTAGCTTGGGGGGGCCAAGCTACCCAAGGGGGGTCCGGGGGGATTCTCCCCCGGAAGAGGATTTTGTACATTTTAAAGTAAAATTCGTCAACCTGGTGCATTTGAGAGCAAAATGAAGAGGCTAAATCTATGAAGAACTACACACATCTCTAATGTGTTGTGACTTTACAAATAATTAGGCCTAAACAATTAATATTAAGTGTATTTACACATTGTGCACAAATTGCATTCATTGTGACAAATTTACAATAGTTAATATCCAGCCAGAATCATTGCAAATGGATGTTCAAAGTAACAGTTAGCAATAGCATTCAGTTAATCAATGCCTAATGACAGCCAGATTCCGTTTAAACTTTAAAACAGAAAAACGGAAAAACGTTTTTAGCAAAAAAAAATGTTTTTTTGAATGGGGGGGCCAGTTTGTTGAATGGGGGGGCCCGGCCCGGTCAGGCCCGCCCCTAACACCGGGCCTGGTTTCTAGACCCATTTCACAGCAACCGTTTTGAGGTGGTAAAGCAGGAAGTAAAGCAGGTGTGACCAATAGCCTAATATTATGGTTCCATTCCATTTTGGTGTTCCAGTGCCAGGGTACTGGTTAGACCTGCTTTACTAGTTCCTGCTTTACCAGCTGTTTCAGAGGCTATACTAACCTGACAAAAGTAACTTTTTCCAGTTTTTATTTTACTAGTGGCCCCCACTACACGTCCCCTATCCAGTTATTTAATACATCCATGAGTCAGATGACCAAGATGACAGCCTGGCTTTAGTCTGGGCACCTTCCACCCCGCTTTTTGTCATGGGGCGTAAACCACGGAACCAGAATGAACACCGGAAGGCAGTGCGCCAAAAAACATCTGTGTTGCTGTTAGCTTGATGTCTCTTCCCTCGATTAATTGTCTGATGCAAAGCTTCTGTATTGGCTTAAAAGATGTGAGATTGTGAATCCGCAATGTTTCTAAAAATAACTTCGGTACGTCCATCTTGTTTTGTTGTTTGCCGTTCTGATACTTGGGTCAAATTGTCAAGTTAACGTGAAAGTTGACGAGCTAGAAACGCTGCCATCCGGTCTAGGGCGGGCTCTAGGCCGGAACCAGTAGGGTGACAAAATCAATTGTGGGCGGGAGCCAGGCTCTTTCTCGCCGAGAAGAGCCTGGTGAAGAAGCCCCTGACTGCAGTACGCAGATCGGGGAGTGGCTCAACGTGGGCGGAGTCAAACGCGCACTCAAAGTAAAACTCAGCTCTTTCTTCTTCTATCAGATCTTCGGCAGTGTGCACGCTTCTAGGCGTATTACTGCCCTCCGCAGGATAAAGTTCATAGTGACTCTTTTTACAGTGTTTATCATGTAGGAAAACTACTCAATATATCTGTAAAAATCCTGTTGAACAAGATCGTATTTTTATGACATTGTCTGGAAATTCCTGCTTATCAAACTGAACCAACAAACAGTGCTGTGATTCCTTTCTCTGCCCATTGAATAAATCTATTATCACTTGCAGCTGGCTTAAAGTCTGGGTCAAAGCTCAGCCACCTCAATATTATTTCTTTCTGAATTTTAAGTTGTTTCACTAGACGAAACCAGGTATCTATAGAAAACCTAACCCATCGACTCTGAATATCACTGTGTTTAGCAGCTAGTGGGGATCCTAGCAGACTTTGTATAGGTGAATCCATCAGTGACTACAACACATTATTATTGTAATGTTCTGTGTAGGTGTTGGGATATTTTTTACGTAATATTCGATATTCTTGTCTCTTCTTGTGAATAAAATAATGGGAACACGTTTACATTTTCATGAGCCCTCAAAACTTCACACACAACTTCTTACTGAAGTTCAGCTCCCACTGAACTTGACACCTGTGTAACTAGGGCCAGCTGAATTGGAACAGTGAAGTGAAATCAATGCATTTGATACACAGACATCCCTATATTTTTACTTGTTAAATGTTTTCTTTTTACTAAGTCCATTATTTTATCCATGCTGCCTATATTTAAAAAAATATAGAGAGAGAGAAAGAGAGACACATCATGTTAACCTGTGTCTGCTTTTTTTTTTTTTTTGCTCCAGCATTTGCCGATCCAGCAAACACAGGGATGCGCTCAGAGGGTCTTCAATATTCCTCTTTGCGTGTGCTGTGGGGCCCGCCGATTCCGTTAGCACATTTTGGGACTGCTCACAGGATCACTGGAGAGAGAAAGAGAGAGACAGCATGTTAACCTGTTGACGACCAAAATCATGTTACCTCGCCCTAAATCAAACGCCTTGAAAAAAACAGTCATCTATCGTGCCATCAGTCATTGGAACAGCTGCCCCCATCACATACGTCAATCAAACAATATAAGTCCTCTTTCAAATTCCATTTAAGAACCCATTACTTAACAGGTGATCAATAGTCCAGCTGGTCACGAGCAACTCCATTTTTGTATTCTCACAAATGTATGTACAATGTAACTTGTAACCCACCCAAAATGCAAATGTGTTATATTACACATATCTGATATATATCATGTATTATAACTTGTAAACATCACACAAATGTGAGTGTATATATGTATAAGACTTGTATTGTATTGCAGTATTGTATTGTATTTGGACCCCAGGAAGATTAGCTGGTGCCACAGGCATCAGCTAATGGGGATGCTTTTTAAATAAATAAATACATAAATAAATAACCTGTGTCTGATACACCTTAGTGTCTCCTGCTCACAGGATCACTGGAAGAAAAAGAGAGAGATGTAATGTTAACCTGTGTCACATTAGGACACCACCTCAAATACAAACGCTCTTCCCTCTGTACTGAGGTGAGATAAGAGGGAGTTACATTAGTACACCACCTCAAATACAAACGCTCTTTCCTCTGTACTGAGGTGAGATAAGAGGGAGTTACATTAGTACACCACCTCAAATACAAACGCTCTTGCCTCTGAGGTGAGATAAGAGGGAGTTACATTAGGACACCACCTCAAATACAAACGCTCTTCCCTCTGTACTGATGTGAGATAAGAGGGAGTTACATTAGTACACCACCTCAAATACAAACGCTCTTCCCTCTGTACTGAGGTGAGATAAGAGGGAGTTACATTAGTACACCACCTCAAATACAAACACTCTTCCCTCTGTACTGAGGTGAGATAAGAGCGAGTTACATTAGGACACCACCCCAAATACAAACGCTCTTCCCTCTGTACTGAGGTGAGATAAGAGGGATTTACATTAGTACACCACCATCAAATACAAACGCTCTTTCCTCTGTACTGAGGTGAGATAAGAGGGAGTTACATTAGTACACCACCTCAAATACAAACGCTCTTCCCTCTGTACTGAGGTGAGAAAATTAGTACACCACCTCAAATACAAACGCTCTTTCCTCTGTACTGAGGTGCGATAAGAGGGAGTTACATTAGGACACCACCTCAAATACAAACGCTCTTTCGTCTGTAGTGAGGTGAGATAAGAGGGAGTTACATTAGTACACCACCTCAAATACAAACGCTCTTCCCTCTGTAGTGAGGTGAGATAAGAGGGAGTTACATTAGTACACCACCTCAAATACAAACGCTCTTTCTTCTGTAGTGAGGTGAGATAAGAGGGAGTTACATTAGTACACCACCTCAAATACAAACGCTCTTTCCTCTGTACTGAGGTGAGATAAGAGGGAGTTACATTAGTACACCACCTCAAATACAAACGCTCTTTCCTCTGTATTGAGGTGAGATAAGAGGGAGTTACATTAGTACACCACCTCAAATACAAACGCTCTTTCCTCTGTACTGAGGTGAGATAAGAGGGCGGCACATGGTTGACCAGAACACTTGCGAAACGTTAGTGATAGGGAACTCTGAACACGGCTGAAATGTTAAGTGTCAGGTCACTCTGAACACGGCTGGATCGTTAGTGTTGAGTCCCTCTGAACACGGCTGGATCGTTAGTGTTGAGGCTCTCTGAACATGGCTGGATCGTTCGTGTTAGGTCCCATTTCACATGGCTGACCAGAACACGCGCAAAACAGTGTCTCCTGCTCACAGGATCACTGGAGAGAGAGAGACACAGCATGTTAACCTGTGTCTGATACACATTAGTGTCCCCTGCTCACAGCCGTCACAGGATCACTGGAGAGAGAAAGAGAGACACAGCATGTTAACCTGTGTCTGATACACATTAGTGTCTCCTGCTCACAGGATCACTGGAGAAAGAGAGACACAGCATGTTAACCTGTGTCTGATACACATTAGTGTCTCCTGCTCACAGCCGTCACAGGATCACTGGAGAGAGAAAGAGAGACACAGCATGTTAACCTGTGTCTGATACACATTAGTGTCTCCTGCTCACAGGATCACTGGAGAGAGAAAGAGAGACACAGAATGTTAACCTGTGTCTGAGACACATTAGTGTCTCATGCTCACAGGATCACTGGAGAGAGAAAGAGAGAGACAGCATGTTAACCTGTTGACGACCAAAATCATGTTACCTCGCCCTAAATCAAACGCCTTGAAAAAAAACAGTCATCTATCGTGCCATCAGTCATTGGAACAGCTGCCCCCATCACATACGTCAATCAAACAATAAGTCCTTTTTCAAATTCCATTTAAGAACCCATTACTTAACAGGTGATCAATAGTCCAGCTGGTCACGAGCAACTCCATTTTTGTATTCTCACAAATGTATGTACAATGTAACTTGTAACCCACCCAAAATGCAAATGTGTTATATTACACATATCTGATATATATCATGTATTATAACTTGTAAACATCACACAAATGTGATTGTATATATGTATAAGACTTGTATTGTATTGCATTATTCTATTGTATTTGGACCCCAGGAAGATTAGCTGGTGCCACAGGCATCAGCTAATGGGGATGCTTTTTAAATAAATAAATACATAAATATATAACCTGTGTCTGATACACCTTAGTGTTTCCTGCTCACAGGATCACTGGAGAGAGAAAGAGAGAGACGTGATGTTAACCTGTGTCTGATACACCTTAGTGTCTCCTGCTCACAGGATCACTGGAAGAAAAAGAGAGAGATGTAATGTTAACCTGTGTCACATTAGGACACCACCTCAAATACAAACGCTCTTCCCTCTGTACTGAGGTGAGATAAGAGGGAGTTACATTAGTACACCACCTCAAATACAAACGCTCTTCCCTCTGTACTGAGGTGAGATAAGAGGGAGTTACATTAGTACACCACCTCAAATACAAACGCTCTTTCCTCTGTACTGAGGTGAGATAAGAGGGAGTTACATTAGGACACCACCTCAAATACAAACGCTCTTCCCTCTGTACTGAGGTGAGATAAGAGGGAGTTACATTAGTACACCACCTCAAATACAAACGCTCTTCCCTCTGTACTGAGGTGAGATAAGAGGGAGTAACATTAATACACCACCTCAAATACAAACGCTCTTCCCTCTGTACTGAGGTGAGATAAGAGGGAGTTACATTAGTACACCACCTCAAATACAAACGCTCTTTCCTCTGTACTGAGGTGAGATAAGAGGGAGTTACATTAGGACACCACCTCAAATACAAACGCTCTTCCCTCTGTACTGAGGTGAGATAAGAGGGAGTTACATTAGTACACCACCTCAAATACAAACGCTCTTTCCTCTGTACTGAGGTGAGATAAGAGGGAGTTACATTAGTACACCACCTCAAATACAAACACTCTTTCCTCTGTACTGAGGTGAGATAAGAGGGAGTTACATTAGTACACCACCTCAAATACAAACGCTCTTTCCTCTGTACTGAGGTGAGATAAGAGGGAGTTACATTAGGACACCACCTCAAATACAAACGCTCTTCCCTCTGTACTGAGGTGAGATAAGAGGGAGTTACATTAGTACACCACCTCAAATACAAACACTCTTCCCTCTGTACTGAGGTGAGATAAGAGGGAGTTACATTAATACACCACCTCAAATACAAACGCTCTTCCCTCTGTACTGAGGTGAGATAAGAGGGAGTTACATTAGTACACCACCTCAAATACAAACGCTCTTTCCTCTGTACTGAGGTGAGATAAGAGGGAGTTACATTAGTACACCACCTCAAATACAAACGCTCTTTCCTCTGTACTGAGATGAGATAAGAGGGCGGCACATGGTTGACCAGAACACTTGCGAAACGTTAGTGATAGGGCACTCTGAACACGGCTGAAACGTTAAGTGTCAGGTCACTCTGAACACGGCTGGATCGTTAGTGTTAGGTCACTCTGAGTACGGCTGGATCGTTAGTGTTGAGTCCCTCTGAACACGGCTGGATCGTTAGTGTTGAGGCTCTCTGAACATGGCTGTTAGGTCCCATTTCACATGGCTGACCAGAACACGCGCAAAACAGGGTATTTTGCTCACAGGATCACTGGAGAGAGAAAGAGAGACACAGCATGTTAACCTGTGTCTGATACACATTAGTGTCTCCTGCTCACAGGATCACTGGAGAGAGAAAGAGAGACACAGCATGTTAACCTGTGTCTGATACACATTAGTGTCTCCTGCTCACAGGATCACTGGAGAGAGAAAGAGAGACACAGCATGTTAACCTGTGTCTGATACACATTAGTGTCTCCTGCTCACAGCCGTCACAGGATCACTGGAGAGAGAAAGAGAGACACAGCATGTTAACCTGTGTCTGATACACCTTAGTGTCTCCTGCTCACAGGATCACTGGAGAGAGAAAGAGAGACACAGCATGTTAACCTGTGTCTGATACACATTAGTGTCTCCTGCTCACAGCCGTCACAGGATCACTGGAGAGAGAAAGAGAGACACAGCATGTTAACCTGTGTCTGATACACATTAGTGTCTCCTGCTCACAGGATCACTGGAGAAAGAGAGACACAGCATGTTAACCTGTGTCTGATACACATTAGTGTCTCCTGCTCACAGCCGTCACAGGATCACTGGAGAGAGAAAGAGAGACACAGCATGTTAACCTGTGTCTGATACACATTAGTGTCTCCTGCTCACAGGATCACTGGAGAGAGAAAGAGAGACACAGCATGTTAACCTGTGTCTGATACACATTAGTGTCTCATGCTCACAGGATCACTGGAGAGAGAAAGAGAGAGACAGCATGTTAACCTGTTGATGACCAAAATCATGTTACCTCGCCCTAAATCAAACGACTTGAAAAAAACAGTCATCTATCGTGCCATCAGTCATTGGAACAGCTGCCCCCATCACATACGTCAATCAAACAATAAGTCATTTTTCAAATTCCATTTAAGAACCCATTACTTAACAGGTGATCAATAGTCCAGCTGGTCACGAGCAACTCTATTTTTGTATTCTCACAAATGTATGTACAATGTAACTTGTAACCCACCCAAAATGCAAATGTGTTATATTACACATATCTGATATATATCATGTATTATAACTTGTAAACATCACACAAATGTGATTGTATATATGTATAAGACTTGTATTGTATTGCATTATTGTATTGTATTTGGACCCCAGGAAGATTAGCTGGTGCCACAGGCATCAGCTAATGGGGATGCTTTTTAAATAAATAAATACATAAATAAATAACCTGTGTCTGATACACCTTAGTGTTTCCTGCTCACAGGATCACTGGAGAGAGAAAGAGAGAGATGTAATGTTAACCTGTGTCACATTAGGACACCACCTCAAATACAAACGCTCTTCCCTCTGTACTGAGGTGAGATAAGAGGGAGTTACATTAGTACACCACCTCAAATACAAACGCTCTTCCCTCTGTACTGAGGTGAGATAAGAGGGTGTTACATTAGTACACCACCTCAAATACAAACGCTCTTTCCTCTGTACTGAGGTGAGATAAGAGGGAGTTACATTAGGACACCACCTCAAATACAAACGCTCTTCCCTCTGTACTGAGGTGAGATAAGAGGGAGTTACATTAGTACACCACCTCAAATACAAACGCTCTTCCCTCTGTACTGAGGTGAGATAAGAGGGAGTAACATTAATACACCACCTCAAATACAAACGCTCTTCCCTCTGTACTGAGGTGAGATAAGAGGGAGTTACATTAGTACACCACCTCAAATACAAACGCTCTTTCCTCTGTACTGAGGTGAGATAAGAGGGAGTTACATTAGGACACCACCTCAAATACAAACGCTCTTCCCTCTGTACTGAGGTGAGATAAGAGGGAGTTACATTAGTACACCACCTCAAATACAAACACTCTTCCCTCTGTACTAAGGTGAGATAAGAGGGAGTTACATTAATACACCACCTCAAATACAAACGCTCTTCCCTCTGTACTGAGGTGAGATAAGAGGGAGTTACATTAGTACACCACCTCAAATACAAACGCTCTTTCCTCTGTACTGAGGTGAAATAAGAGTTACATTAGGACACCACCTCAAATACAAACGCTCTTCCCTCTGTACTGAGGTGAGATAAGAGGGAGTTACATTAGGACACCAGCTCAAATACAAACGCTCTTTCCTCTGTACTGAGGTGAGATAAGAGGGAGTTACATTAGTACACCACCTCAAATACAAACGCTCTTCCCTCTGTACTGAGGTGAGATAAGAGGGAGTTACATTAGTACACCACCTCAAATACAAACGCTCTTTCCTCTGTACTGAGGTGAGATAAGAGGGAGTTACATTAGGACACCACCTCAAATACAAACGCTCTTCCCTCTGTACTGAGGTGAGATAAGAGGGAGTTACATTAGTACACCACATCAAATACAAACACTCTTCCCTCTGTACTAAGGTGAGATAAGAGGGAGTTACATTAATACACCACCTCAAATACAAACGCTCTTCCCTCTGTACTGAGGTGAGATAAGAGGGAGTTACATTAGTACACCACCTCAAATACAAACGCTCTTTCCTCTGTACTGAGGTGAGATAAGAGTTACATTAGGACACCACCTCAAATACAAACGCTCTTCCCTCTGTACTGAGGTGAGATAAGAGGGAGTTACATTAGTACACCACCTCAAATACAAACGCTCTTTCCTCTGTACTGAGGTGCGATAAGAGGGAGTTACATTAGTACACCACCTCAAATACAAACGCTCTTTCCTCTGTACTGAGGTGAGATAAGAGGGAGTTACATTAGTACACCACCTCAAATACAAACGCTCTTTCCTCTGTACTGAGGTGAGATAAGAGGGAGTTACATTAGTACACCACCTCAAATACAAACGCTCTTTCCTCTGTACTGAGGTGAGATAAGAGGGAGTTACATTAGTACACCACCTCAAATACAAACGCTCTTCCCTCTGTACTGAGGTGAGATAAGAGGGAGTTACATTAGTACACCACCTCAAATACAAACGCTCTTTCCTCTGTACTGAGGTGAGATAAGAGGGAGTTACATTAGTACACCACCTCAAATACAAACGCTCTTTCCTCTGTACTGAGGTGAGATAAGAGGGCGGCACATGGTTGACCAGAACACTTGCGAAACGTTAGTGTCAGGTCACTCTGAACACAGCTGGATCGTTAGTGTCAGGTCACTCTGACAACGTCCTGGATCGTTAGTGTTAGGTCACTGTGAACATGGCTAGATCGTTAGTGTTAAGTCACTCTGAACACGGCTGGATCGTTAGTGTTAAGTCACTCTGAACACGGCTGGATCGTTAGTGTTAAGTCACTCTGAACACGGCTGGATCATTAGTGTTGAGTCACTCTGAACACGGCTGGATCGGTTGTGTTGAGTGCCTCTGAACACGGCTGGATCGTTCGTGTAGGACCCATTGCACATGGTTGACCAGAACACTTTTGAAACGTTAGTGATAGGGCACTCTGAACACGGTTGAAAGCTTGGCGTCAGGTCACTATGAACACGGCTGAATCGTTAGTGTCAGGTCACTCTGACACGGCTGGATCGTTAGTGTCAGGTCACTCTGACTACGTCCTGGATCGTTAGTGTTAGGTCACTGTGAACACGGCTGGATCGTTAGTGTTAAGTCACTCTGAACACGGCTGGATCGTTAGTGTTAAGTCACTCTGAACACGGCTGAATCATTAGTGTTGAGTCACTCTGAACACGGCTGGATCGGTTGTGTTGAGTGCCTCTGAACACGGCTGGATCGTTCGTGTAGGACCCATTGCACATGGTTGACCAGAACACTTTTGAAACGTTAGTGATATGGCACTCTGAACACGGTTGAAAGCTTGGCGTCAGGTCACTATGAACACGGCTGAATCGTTAGTGTCAGGTCACTCTGAACACGGCTGGATCGTTAGTGTCAGGTCACTCTGACAACGTCCTGGATCGTTAGTGTTAGGTCACTGTGAACACGGCTGGATCGTTAGTGTTAAGTCACTCTGAACACGGCTGGATCGTTAGTGTTAAGTCACTCTGAACACGGCTGGATCGTTAGTGTTAAGTCACTCTGAACACGGCTGAATCATTAGTGTTGAGTCACTCTGAACACGGCTGGATCGGTTGTGTTGAGTGCCTCTGAACACGGCTGGATCGTTCGTGTAGGACCCATTGCACATGGTTGACCAGAACACTTTTGAAACGTTAGTGATAGGGCACTCTGAACACGGTTGAAAGCTTGGCGTCAGGTCACTATGAACACGGCTGAATCGTTAGTGTCAGGTCACTCTGAACACGGCTGGATCGTTAGTGTCAGGTCACTCTGACAACGTCCTGGATCGTTAGTGTTAGGTCACTGTGAACACGGCTGGATCGTTAGTGTTAAGTCACTCTGAACACGGCTGGATCGTTAGTGTTAAGTCACTCTGAACACGGCTGAATCATTAGTGTTGAGTCACTCTGAACACGGCTGGATCGGTTGTGTTGAGTGCCTCTGAACACGGCTGGATCGTTCGTGTAGGACCCATTGCACATGGTTGACCAGAACACTTTTGAAACGTTAGTGATAGGGCACTCTGAACACGGTTGAAAGCTTGGCGTCAGGTCACTATGAACACGGCTGAATCGTTAGTGTCAGGTCACTCTGAACACGGCTGGATCGTTAGTGTCAGGTCACTCTGACAACGTCCTGGATCGTTAGTGTTAGGTCACTGTGAACACGGCTGGATCGTTAGTGTTAAGTCACTCTGAACACGGCTGGATCGTTAGTGTTAAGTCACTCTGAACACGGCTGAATCATTAGTGTTGAGTCACTCTGAACACGGCTGGATCGGTTGTGTTGAGTGCCTCTGAACACGGCTGGATCGTTCGTGTAGGACCCATTGCACATGGTTGACCAGAACACTTTTGAAACGTTAGTGATAGGGCACTCTGAACACGGTTGAAAGCTTGGCGTCAGGTCACTATGAACACGGCTGAATCGTTAGTGTCAGGTCACTCTGAACACGGCTGGATCGTTAGTGTCAGGTCACTCTGACAACGTCCTGGATCGTTAGTGTTAGGTCACTGTGAACACGGCTGGATCGTTAGTGTTAAGTCACTCTGAACACGGCTGGATCGTTAGTGTTAAGTCACTCTGAACACGGCTGAATCATTAGTGTTGAGTCACTCTGAACACGGCTGGATCGGTTGTGTTGAGTGCCTCTGAACACGGCTGGATCGTTCGTGTAGGACCCATTGCACATGGTTGACCAGAACACTTTTGAAACGTTAGTGATAGGGCACTCTGAACACGGTTGAAAGCTTGGCGTCAGGTCACTATGAACACGGCTGAATCGTTAGTGTCAGGTCACTCTGAACACGGCTGGATCGTTAGTGTCAGGTCACTCTGACAACGTCCTGGATCGTTAGTGTTAGGTCACTGAACACGGCTGGATCGTTAGTGTTAAGTCACTCTGAACACGGCTGGATCGTTAGTGTTAAGTCACTCTGAACACGGCTGGATCATTAGTGTTGAGTCACTCTGAACACGGCTGGATCGGTTGTGTTGAGTGCCTCTGAACACGGCTGGATCGTTAGTGTCAGGTCACTCTAACAACGTCCTGGATCGTTAGTGTTAGGTCACTGTGAACACGGCTGGATCGTTAGTGTTACGTGACTCTGAATACGGCTGGATCGTTAGTGTTAAGTCACTCTGAACACGGCTGGATCATTAGTGTTGAGTCCCTCTGAACACGGCTGGATCGTTAGTGTTGAGTCACTCTGAACACGGCTGGATCGTTAGTGTTGAGGCTCTCTGAACATGGCTGGATCGTTCGTGTTAGGTCCCATTTCACATGGCTGACCAGAACACGTGCAAAACAGTGTCTTTTGCTCACAGGATCACTGGAGAGAGAAAGAGAGACACAGCATGTTAACCTGTGTCTGATACACCTTAGTGTCTCCTGCTCACAGGATCACTGGAGAGAGAAAGAGAGACACATCATGTTAATCTGTATCTGATACACCTTAGTGTCTCCTGCTCACAGGATCACTGGAGAGAGAAAGAGACACACATCATGTTAATCTGTATCTGATACACCTTAGTGTCTCCTGCTCACAGGATCACTGGAGAGAGAAAGAGAAACGCATCATGTTAACCTGTGTCTGATACACCTTAGTGTCTCCTGCTCACAGGATCACTGGAGAGAGAAAGAGAAACACAGCATGTTAACCTGTGTCTGATACACCTTAGTGTCTCCTGCTCACAGCCGTCACAGGATCACTGGAGAGCTAAAGAGAGACACAGCATGTTAACCTGTATTTGATACACATTAGTGTCTCCTGCTCACAGGATCACTGGAGAGAGAAAGAGAGACACAGCATGTTAACCTGTGTCTGATACACATAAGTGTCTCCTGCTCACAGGATCACTGAGAGAAAGAGAGACACATCATGTTAATCTGTACCTGATACACCTTAGTGTCTCCTGCTCACAGGATCACTGGAGAGAGAGAGAGAAACACAGCATGTTAACCTGTGTCTGATACACCTTAGTGTCTCCTGCTCACAGCCATCACAGGATCACTGGAGAGAGAAAGAGAGACACAGCATGTTAACCTGTATCTGATACACATTAGTGTCCCCTGCTCACAGGATCACTGGAGAGAGAAAGAGACACACATCATGTTAATCTGTATCTGATACACCTTAGTGTCTCCTGCTCACAGGATCACTGGAGAGAGAAAGAGAGACACATCATGTTAATCTGTATCTGATACACCTTAGTGTATCCTGCTCACAGGATCACTGGAGAGAGAGAGAGAAACACAGCATGTTAACCTGTGTCTGATACACCTTAGTGTCTCCTGCTCACAGCCATCACAGGATCACTGGAGAGAGAAAGAGAGACACAGCATGTTAACCTGTATCTGATACACATTAGTGTCCCCTGCTCACAGGATCACTGGAGAGAGAAAGAGAGACACATCATGTTAACCTGTGTCTGCTTTTTTTTTTTTTTGCTCCAGCATTTGCCGATCCAGCAAACACAGGGATGCGCTCAGAGGGTCTTCAATATTCCTCTTTGCGTGTGCTGTGGGGCCCGCCGATTCCGTTAGCACATTTTGGGACTGCTGGTGATGGTTCCATCTTTTCCCCTGCTCACATGTGCTCTGAGCTGCAAACAACATACATGTTTCTATAAAGGAGGTGATTTTTACATGGGATAATTTATTGACAACAAATATTTTCGTTTCGAATTTCGATTTCAGAGATGCTGTCTAACATAGGTGACTATAGTAGGCTATTTTGGTGTAGTTTGACCTACCTGCATCTGGAGATGGTGTGGGCATAACTGCCGGTGTTTGCACTGTTGAGATTTAGCAATTGTTATTTATGATCAAAATATACTAGCCTATCCTTATTGTTTTTATATATATATATATATATATATATAGCCTATACCCCCCCCCCCCGGTTCTCCCCAAAATTTCAATAAACCTTTGGCATATTATTACAATACAACAATACTGGCGGACCATAATAGAAGATGCCAAATCATTCAAAACAATAAGCATTTTGCTTTTAGGAGCATTGTGCCATGCAGCGCTGTTCCAAAACGTGTCAACGTGTGTCGTTGCCTGGGAAACGCACATCCCATAATACAACTGTTCCCATTGCATCCCATAATAGTATGATGCTACTTGGGATGCCATTGCCAACAGTGTTTCCATTGCCCTCAGAAATGCGCAAAATCTAAATATCGCAATAGAAATTGGGTAATTGAAACACGTGAATTTCGAAAAACCTCCCAAATATCGCAAAAAGTTTTTGCGCTCTCATGAGGTGGCTTTTCAGACGTATCGATATAGCAGTTTATCGAAACAGTTAATGGAAACACATTTTCCGCATTTGCACGTCATGTGACCCTTTCTCCTTTGGAAAAGGAGCGGAAAATAAGTTCGGTAAGTAAGGTTCGATTAGCCGTGGCAAAACCTCCGCAGCAAGTGGAAAACTTTGAAGCAACGCTACCTAGCAGAAAGGCAAGTGTTGTGCAAAAGCGGAGCCGGGAAAAATAGATAATGTGTAATGGCAGAAATCGGCGCGCGCACTAACACGTGCGCGCATTTGAGCGGTGAGATGAGGGGATGAAAAGCACACACGTGCGGTGGTGCTGTCTGAAGTGAATACAGTGACTGTGAGTAATACATTGCACACGTTTCAGGTGCAATGTTATAATTATAATACAAATTAGACAAAAGAAGAAAAAACCTCAGTGACCACACTGAGGAAGGCCGTAGGGCCGAAACATGTATGTGCTGCTGTATTCCTGACTGAGGTAAATTAAATATTGAAAAGGACTTTTTGAGTGCTGGCTTTTTCTTCTTGTTTAATTTGTACTCGTGCCGTGCACCGGACCTCTTTGTTCACTCTCCGAGTGTGCTCGCATTTTTCTACTTTTGGATAATTATATACAGACATTCCGATTATTGCACCATATCAGCCTTTTCCCCCCTCCTCCATCTCTAAATCGGACCAGTTGTAGGCTATTAGGCTACATTTTTTCCTCTGCCTGTCGCGCTCACTGCATTCACTGCAGCCAGCAACGTTGCCACTCATTTTATTTTGAATTGATAATCAGGCTCGTTTATATGCGTTGTAACTTCGTGTTGTGATTTGCATTGACCATTGGTTGGATTTGAGCATGCAGGGGACGGGATGATATGGCCATATGGGGCAGATCCCCATGCGTAATCACTGTGGCAGCTGCTGGTAACGGGGAATTGCGTTCAGGTGTGTGCGCCGTCAGACCAAACTCAACTTCAATGGAAACGCCTACAAGTCGCAATTGTACATTGTCGAAGTTGTAGAAATATCGCAATTATTTTGCGAAAAACTAATGGAAACACAGATGCGAACAGGTTAGCTAAAAGTTTAGCGTCGCCAGCGAGGGCCCCCGTAGGCTACGTTTCGAAATCCATTTAACCATTTAAACCATTTAACATCATTGCCATATCTGAAACCTGGATCCACCCAGACAAAGGAATGGACTGAGGCGCACTGTGCATCTGCGCTTCCTAATTGCAAATTCATTCATTCATCAAAAATAATATTTGCTTATTTAATAGATGGAGATGTGTGAACATTTAATTCTAGCCCATTTCAATAGGCTAGACTAGTGTCCTCTAGAGAGAGAGTGGCGTCAGCGGAGGACCAAAATGCGAGACTCATTAGCCAATGAACAGCCAGGAATGGGTCTCGCGCTACTTTTGCATGCTAAAATAAAGCCGATAATGTACAATTTGATTCATTTCAAGGGATGAAAAACCCTTTCAAAGTACAACACTGTCTATTTTTCTGCAACTCGACAGTGCTGCTTCTTTTACTCAAGAGTTCCACTTTCTACTTACTGGAAAAAAACTGGTCCATTGGAGTGAATGGAGATGTCGGAACTCTTCTATTATATGGCTCTGGGCTAGACTATCATACATCTGCAACCTTTCCCTTCAAACTGGCAAATTAACAAAATGAAAATCGCTAAAGTAATAGGCCTACCGCTGTATAAGACTGGAGACAGACACAACTTCACAAATTATAGACCTGTTTCACTACTTCCACAATTCTCCAAAGTTCTTGAAAAACTCAACAATAGACTGGACAAATTTATCAATACATGCAATTTACTTAGTGACAGCCAATATGGATTCAGAAGCAAATCAACTTCACACGCATTGATGGAATCAATAGAAGATATAACAAACTCCATTGACCAGAAACTGCACTCTATAGGGATATTATTGACCTCAAAAAGGCATTTGATACCATCAACCATGATAGGAAACAATACGTGAAGTTAGGCCCTGTGTTTTCCTCACCTCTTCCTTCGTGCTGTGGCGAGGTGAGTGCTCAGTAGCCTACGGGGTAATACTCTCCCACTAAATCCATTAGGTCCTCTTTGCGCGGCTCGCGAGACGATGGTTACTTGTGTGGTTTTGCGGTAAAAGTGGCTCTCCTCCTCTTGACTTTGACCAGCCAAACAAGAGACTGTGTGGCGCGCGCCTAATTAGTGAATTCTGCCCCGCCACTTGTCGCAAGTCACGTGACGTTTGACCACACAGAGGTCATAGAGTCAACGCTGTGCAGCCAATCCATTTAGAGGGATGATATGATTGGCTGCTGCTAATCTTCCACAACAACACAAATCACAAACCACACCGACATCAAAGGTGCACCTGTATAAACAAAATCCCGATCCCAGGCCTTGCAGACATGTTTTGTTTTTGTGTGTGTGTGTGTGTGTGTGTGTGTGTGTGTGTGTGTGTGTGTGTGTGTGTGTGTGTGTGTGTGTGTGTGTGTGTGTGGGGGGGGGGGGGGTTAAGGAGAAGTCAGTGAGTTGAGGTTGTGCACACACGCGCGCGCGCACACACACACACACGCACGCACGCACGCACGCACGCACGCACAAACACACACACACACACACACACACACACACACACACACACACACACACACACACACACACACACACACACACACACACACACACACACACACACACACACGTGCGCAGATGCACAGTGCGCCTTTCAGTCCATTCCTTTGTCTGGGTGGATCCAGGTTTCAGATATGGCATTTCCCATTTTACACTATGCCATTTTCACGTCTAGGTCTAAAAGCCGGCTCCTACCAGAGTATTCACGTGAAGTGAAGAGGTTATCCGATGCAAATGAGTCAAACGTTGAGGTTGAGCCACTCCCCGATCTGCGTACTGCAGTCAGGGCTGCGTGATTTCTAACCCCACATAGGATAAGCAATAACCACGCCCTGTGGCGCTGGGATTGGCCAGGAGCATTGAAGCTTGGGACTAAAGCACCTGGGGTTTTTCATCTTTTAAAATAAAGATGTTTAAAAAACTATTGCTTGTTACATTTTCAGTGCTGTAGGCTACCTTTTCTCTGGGTAAGAATTGAGCTTGAAATTAACGATATGATACATTATATTATATGAGCTATGAACGTGAACACAACACCGTTTATATTATTGCATGTTTTTGTAGATTGTGTACATTGTGTGGATTACAATTATTATACTTATTATTATTATTACTATGCTAAGGAAGGTAGGTGACCATAATTCATTTCAATGTCCGCTCTCAATGTCCGCTCTCGAAATCGCTGTCCGTTCTCAAGAGCTATTCAGTTGAAATCGCTGGACTGCGTGCCCTCCAGTGTTGCTCCTGGCCAATCCCGGCGCCACAGGGCGTGGTTATTGCTTATCGGACCGGAGGGGTTGGATGCATTCTTAGTTTATTGATTGGCTGCTGCCCGCCAACCTTGTCACTTGACCCCGCCCCCTGTCCTCATTGCAGCTGGATGCCGCGTAAAGCCAGCTACAGTAAACCAGGACAAGACCGGAGGTGAAGTAATTTGCTTTGACAATAAAAGCACACACAAAAAAGCCCCCCTCACAGCACACATACGCACAATTAAGGCCAGAATAATAACAGACTGCATCTCAACAGGATTTACAGCACAGCCACCTGAAAACATCAAAACCAATAACAAGAAATAAACTCACCTGTATCCAACACATGATTTACAGTGCAGATACACTCAATTAAAGCCAAAAGCACAATAACCATAAACTGTCCATAAACTTAAGGAACATTTTGTCAAAAATATAGGGTTGGGGGCCCTAAATACTGTAACATCCCCACACATCCCCCCACCAGTTGAAAAAAACTGGTGCTGGACTAAAAGAGACTCAAAGTAGAGAAAGTATGCTAATTTCCGGATCAGTATTGAATAACTAGCCTATTTAGTGTTTCATAGCATATCAAGTGTTCCAGAAAAATATTGTTTCTCAGTAATAAGGCACTAGTGAGAAATACACCAATGAGTAAAAAGTGTGACTGTTCTCCCCTATACATAGAGCAATCTTATTCAACCATTCAACTTCCTGTGTAATTCCTTGTCACTAGCTACTGTATACAAGGTGACCATTAAGACACAGTCCGACATTTTCTGTGTTGATTTCTCTTACTGCCTGGTTGTGTGCCAGGGTGAGATCCAGCCAACTGAAACTACGATATGGAGACTCTTGAGACTGAATGTGTGAGTGTGTGTGTGTGTGTGTGTGTGTGTGTGTGTGTGTGTGTGTGTGTGTGTGTGTGTGTGTGTGTGTGTGTGTGTGTGTGTGTGTGTGTGTGTGTGTGTGTGTGGCCATGTGCTATCTGTGCACGCATGCAGGCAGTGTGTGTATAATATCCTGGGGATGATGAGAAGCAGATAGAGGAAGAAGAAGAGGCCCCAAAGTGTCACAACTCATTTTACCAAACAATCTCCTTTCTTTGTTACTTCTTCTCATCCACCGTTCCTCTTTTTAAATTCAACTCTTCTGCTTGAAACTCTCCCCCGTCCATTCATACTTGTCTTGACTTTGCTACTGCCCTCTCCTTCCTACCTCCTCTCACATTTTCTTTTGCACCACAGATTTCCAAAATGTATTAAACATGGGTAATGTACAGCAGGGCGATGTGGGAATTTAGGACTTTAATCATGAGAGAGATAACAAGAAAAAGAGTGGAAGAGAGATACCAAAGTATGGAGACAAGATATAGGTGAGTTTTTATCCTCATCTAGACTTGGACAACTATTTTGAATAACACATCACGAGGGATCAGTTTGTCCCAGGCCTGGGCAAGAGATGCGGTGGCCCTGTGAAGAGGCTCTGGGTTATGGGCCCCCGGAGTTCTTGGGCCCCTGGGCCCGGTAGGCCCGTTCGGTAATACATCCCTGGATGAAGGTGTAGAAGAGTGCCAATGCTGCCTTTGGCACCTTGAACTACCTCAGCCACCGAAGAAAGGGGGTCATCCCTATGTTCCCCGGGTCCTATGTTCCCCGGGTCCTGTGTTCCCCGTTTTTAACACTCTCCGTAACATTTGGGGTGTCTATCCGCTATGCCGACCACCCGCAATGCCGACCTTAGGTTTAGGCGTGAGGGGTGGGAGAGGTTAGGTTTTGGGTTAGGGTCTGGGGGAGGTTAGGAAGGGTTCTATGTTCCCCGGTCCCACAAAAACGGGGAACATAGGACCTGGGGAATATAGGACCCGGGGAACATAGGTACGCTCCCGAAAACACTATGTTTGTCAGGGCTTTTACTTTGAACTCTCTTGCCGGAAGTACTGCTATTTTGTTTGACTTGACTGGTGCAACTGGAAGGTTAGCGAAGTTGCCAGCCCAGCAAGTAACCTTTCAACCTGCCTACTGTAGGCTTAACGTTACTGTAGGGACATTGGATACTGTCGCTGCTGAACGGTTTTGTTTGTGTTATGAAAAGAGGACATTAACTGTCTTTGGACTGTGGTAAGGAAATAATACTACTAGCGTTAGGTTAGCTAATATTAGCATTGCTGCTTACAGCTTGGCGGAGCTAGCTTGGCAGCACGAGAAGTCAACATGCGCCCATTCGTTATAAAACACCAGTCTTAGCTAACTGAAGCATAGCAAAGAAATGCAATGCAAGTACAGTTAGATTGTATTTTAACTTACTTCCCAGACAGCTAGCTATCCCGCCATACTTAGTCTTTCAAAACGGTAACGTTACAACTGTAGTGTATGATAAACATACAACATCGTCCAGCTTGTGCTAAACAATATGAGATGACGTTATTATGATGGTGGTTGTGATAACTGTTTCTCTGCTTCCAGATTGGAAACCATGGCTGCAGCCCCTCCACTCAGACGGACTGATTCATCTCGGGGGGATTTCTCTCCTCTGAAGCATTTTGTTTTGGCCAAGAAGAAGATCACGGATGTATTTGAACAGCTACTGAAGTATGTGGAAGAAAGCTCAGTGTTTGTAGAAGGTGAGAGGCTTTGTTTGATGTGTGTATTGTTTGTCAGTCGGCTCTTTAGGCTACATTTGGATGTGTAAGGGGTGTGTGTGTTTGTGTTCCCCTCATCCTGTTTGTGTGTGTCTGACAGAAACCTGTGAGAATAAAGCTCTGCAGAACATTGCAAGTCAGGACCAAAAGATGGAGATCCAGGCGTATGCTGACAAACTGGCTGTCATCAAAGAGGTGCTGGCACGCAGGAACATGAAGGTGGCCTTTTTTGGAAGGTAAAGTCATCCATTCCGGTTTATTCACCTTTCATGCTCTGTGTATGACAATCTTTTTCTTTATTTGATGTGATTGACTCAGTAGAGTTGAAATATGTCTCCCTTATAAAGGGCAGTTTACACCAAAGATCCGCAACGAGACGAAACCGTCGCAGGGAAAGTTGCAGCGGTGTAAACTGGCTCGTCTCATCTCGACTCCAGCCGGCTGATTGTGTTGCCAGCAATTCAGCTTGCCAAGTCGCAGGGGCTGTTTTGAGTCCGTCCGTACGTGGGGTAGCGGCAGTCCCAAACGCGTTATTATGGATCCCACTTCAGTTGTGGGCAGAACATGCCCTACGCAGCATTCAAGTGCCAGGATTGGCCAGGCAGGCGCCCATGCATTCATGTTTTGACTGAGTAGTGCACCAGGTATTATCAACTCGCATCAATCTGATAGTCTATTTGAGGCAAGGTGGTGGTGGACGTCATGTTAAACGCTACTATTTAGTATCTGCTGCAAATACTCATTGGTGTAAACTGGATGGTTTTATATGGCCCCCTCTTGGCCCGTTGCAAGCAGTTGCGAGTTTAAACTCATCTCGTCTTTGGTGTGTAAACTGCCCTTAAGAGTATTGGTGAGCAGTCGATGAACAGAGTGACCTTATGTGAATTGTGAACTGACATACAGTAATATAATGGAGGTGATGCTGTGTAAATTAATGATTATTATTACAAAGTATTAGCATGACAGATGGATGATGACACGTTCAGAATCTATTTTGCTGTTGGTTTAATTTTTTCTGTTAAAAAAAATCTGTAGTGTCCTTGACAGTCCATTGTCATCTTACCCAAATTTTATCATATTTTGTCACCCATTCTGCATTAATTAATGTTAAACTCTAGAGAACCTAGCTCTGGACTTTGTGCGCTTCTTGCCGCTCTTCCTCCCCATTGATATAAATAAACAAAAGCCAGTGAATCCACAAGCAGCAGATGCATCAAAGATAAAAGGGAGTTTGCCTGACTCTGATAAATCGGTGCTTCTTACGGGGAATACATTTCCCTGGTGCAGCTGTGACCGGGTTATCTACTCAAACTTTTTGATTAGTGTCTGAGAAAATCAGAAGATTACATTTAATTTGTAGCTAGCTATGTCACCCTAGGCTGTTTGAGTTGTTAGATTTAATTTGTACCAGGAGCTAATTATTTGCCTGCATGTATGCATAGTTATTGGCTCTGTCGTTTGCCCCTAGGACGAGTAATGGGAAAAGCACAGTGATCAATGCCATGCTGAGGGACCGGGTGCTGCCCAGCGGCATTGGCCACACCACCAACTGCTTCCTGAGTGTGGAGGGCACCGATGAAGACAAGGCCTTCCTCAAGACTGAGGGCTCTGATGAGGAGAAGAGCATCAAGGTTTTTCTTTATTTTATACATTTTTTGCACATGGGCTCTTTTTGAGCAGCGGCCTGCCGCCCATTCATACATTTAGTGATACCTGGAAGCTGCAATACCAATACTAGTGGGTGGGAGTACTTGCCTTGACAGAACTTCAGCCAATCATTGTCACCAAATCCACTCCAAATCTATTTCTGCAATAACTGCACTTATGGCTGTTTACTCTACTAACGTTAACGTTACCTGCTATACTGTTTTGCCAGCGGCGTCTCTGATTGGCTGGTTACGTTGTCAACTCCCTGATTGGCCCGTGCACTTTGTAAATTCTGGAAAGCACTGAGAGCGGGCTGGAGGCCAGACTGATCCACAGAATGAAACAGAATGTGATCAGGATGGTTTACCAGGCTACAACGTGTTCTCTAGTATTGGCAACTGAGCACCTCTACTGGAGCGATAGGGTTTAATAGGGGTCATAGGTTATATACACACACACACACACACACACACACACAAACCCTACTGGCCTTGACGTGTTCAGAAATCGCATGGGTGATGTTTCCCCTATTGACATTTCTCTCTGTTGATTAACTGGTCTCAACTCACGTTGAATCTGTTAACCATGAGTTTGGGTTTTTATGGCGGTTAAAGGGCAGAGGCATATTAATTGGCGGGCTTGAAGATATTAGTAATAGTTGTGGAAGTGTACTCGAACAGGTCACATGACTGAGGACACAAGCTGATGATGGTCCCTCCTCCACAGCCTGATAACAGAGCCAGGCTCCTGCTTCAGATGTTCGGTCCTGTGGTCTGGTACTAGATGGCATTAAAAGGCCAGATAAGCCATCTAGGTGTCAATTAGTTTTATTCATAAAACGCCTTTTACAAGTTTACAAACTGCTTTAGAGCACCGGCAAAGATTATGCATTATGAGATAACAGAAGAGAGAGAGAGAGAAAGAGTGCATGTGTGCACGTGTACGTGCGCGCGTGCATGTGTCTTTTGAATTGAAGAAGAAGCAGGAAATTAACTTTGTTTATGGGCCACAGTCAATCCCAGAATTCACCTTCCACTCTCTTTCATTTTCCTGCCAACTATGATAAGGATACAAAGGTGAATGATAAATGATGTAATTTGTTTTGCCAGGCTGGCTGGTAGAGTAGGAAAAACTAATAGCCAGCCACTGGCTGCCAAAATGGAAGGGCGTTTTAGCCGGTGGCTGTTGTGTGTATCAGCTGAGCCTCAGGCCATGTCTGAAGTAACACAGTAACGCAGGATGTTTACGCTGGTGTCAGGTGTCTGGAGTGGCTGGTGTGGAGTTAGGTTCTCCGCTCTCTCCTCACTTTCACCTGCTGAATGACCTGGAGCTGGCAGGGGTTAGAAAGAATAATAAGACTGCCACAGATGGGAGCAATTTAATCTAAACTTTGTGGCTATGCTCATCTGTGCTTTATATTGTCTTAACAATTTACCACATTAATGAGTCCATTGATTCTTTTACATGGAACTGTCAGGAGAAAAGTGTTACAACTTTTAATGCAAATAACTCCTATTAATGTAATAAACAATTTGATAGTGTAATAATTCTGCTAACGTAATACATTTACCATTAATATCATGAAAGGTACCTAAAAAAGTTTTTCCTGTTAATGTAATATAATTATTATAATATATTGGATTTGATTACATTCCATGCAATTTCAAATTTATAACTACAATTATTTTTTAGTTACATCTGAAAAAGGGTAAGCAAAAGTGTTTTTTTTTGGGGGGGGGGGGGGGGGGGATACAAAATAAAACCAACAATAATGTAATAATTATTACATTAAGAGGAAGTCATTATGTTAACGGTATATCAACCTTCATTATGGGAAGTTATTACACTAACAGCTGTTTATTTATTCAACTCTTGTGTAGACCGTGAACCAGCTTGCTCACGCGCTGCACATGGATGAGAGTCTGGACGCCGGCTGCCTGGTCCGTGTATTCTGGCCAAAGACCAAGTGTGCTCTGCTCCGAGACGACCTGGTGCTGGTAGACAGGTAACTGGGAAAGCTTGGAAAACGATGGAAATTGGTGAATCTCTCTCTATTCGATTGCATTTTTTTAAATGAAGATCAAGAGGGGAAAAGTAGAAAATTAAGTGGCTTTGATTTCTGCTATTTTTCCATGTGCCTTGGTACAGTATTTGACCTTAGTAGTAATTTGACACAGACACAGATATTCTATTTAAGCCTAATATCGGCTTGATATTGGCATCCCTGCTGTGGCTGTAAGAACTTATTGTGACATGTAAGTGTAAAAATGTAAATGTAAAAATAGAACACTATGCATATATCCTAAACACTGTGGTGTATAGTGTTTACTAAACTTGGCTATAGATTCTACATTACACTGTTTAGCCACCTGCGTAGCTTTGTATACTGTCAATTCCTGAAGATTGCCTGAAGCTCTGATGAGCATTGTAACCAATGTTGGAGGTTACCACCGGTCACCATAGATCCTATTTTACTCTAAAACCCTTGTTTGCTCAGTGAAACTGACAAATGAATCACATATTGTAGTCTGTCTCTTACCCTAACTCAGAGGTTCAGAGTTTTTTTTTGGCTTTTCCCCCATTTTCTCCCCACTGTATTTGGCCAATTCCCCCTGCCGTCCCGGTCATTGCTCCACCTCCTCTGCTGATCTGGGCAGAGTTGTAGACTAGACTAGCACATGCTTCCTCCGATACACGATGTGCAGTTGCCAGCCGCTTCTTTTCTCCTGACAGTGAGGAGTTTCACCAGCAGGATGTAGTGCGTGAGAGGATCACACTATTCCCCACAGTTCCCCTTCCCCCGAACAGGCGCCCCGACCGACCAGAGGAATCACTAGTGCAGTGACCAGGACTCCTACGCCACTGGCTGCCCACCCGCAGACACGGCCAATTGTCTGTAGGAATGTCTGACCAAGCCGGAAATACCACTGCCGCCGGGATTTGAACCCTCTGACGTGGTACGCGAGTACTTTTACTTCTACACTACCCAGACACCCCCTGATCTATCTTCACTCCTTAGCCCTGGGACAGACGTCACGACACAACTGGACAGCTGGATCGACAAGTTTTGCCTGGATGCTGATGTCTTTGTACTGGTGGCCAACTCTGAATCCACGCTAATGAACACGGTAAGGCCTTTAGTCTATACCATTTTAAAGCCCACGTCTGGTGAATCTTCTCTAGGGATTTTACCTCAGTATGTAGGTGTGGTCGTTATGGTCGTTCACTGTGTGCTAAGAAAGGCAGTGTAACAAATTATGGTATGAAAGCAGAATAAAGTGTATTAGATTAGATAGTTTTTACATTTGAAAAAGTTTTATCAACTGATTGCAATAATGTAAACACAATGCACACAAAGGCAAACCTGAGACAACAGGTAACATTGATTCATGCTAAACTTGCACTACACTGGTTGTTAAAATATATATACAGTATATATTTTTGGAAGTTGTGAATCAAATTGATTTTTTCGGACACCCCTACTGTATATTGCAGTTTTTGTTTCCACATTTGATCATCATAGAATATACTGACACATTAAATTTCATTTTGGGATGGATAATTATGCAGCTATCTCCTTGTCAGCAAACCTTGAGGCAGGTAAGTTTTGCATTGTGTAGTGTACCAAACAATAATGAAGGGGCCAGTGTGGACGTTTCCTATCCGGAGCTTATTCCAGAGCAGGCAATGTGGCTGACTGTGTTTTGGCGCCGCTCTGCTCAGGCATTCCTGCTATGTGAAGCTGGACACAGTCAGTCAGAGCTGCTTATCCGGCCTCAGCCTTAAAGGGAAAGGAGAGACATTCCCACATTGCTGTTCAGTGGAAATGAAGCCAGGGTTTGATGTTCTCCATGCATGTGGGTAATAAAAAGGTATGAAGTAATAGAAAAGGCTTTGTGTGCTGGTGAGAGCTTGAATCCTGCTGCTGTGTGCAAAACCTATCCATATCTCTTCCAGGTCACAACCCCCACATGACAACACAAACATTTAGAAATGAAGGTCTGTTTTGCTGGACAAAGCAGACAAGTCCAGTCTAGGTCCTCGGTTCAATGTGAATCAACAGTAAATTAGGCACCTTTTTTTAATATATATTGTGCCCGAAACTAATATACAATGTTTTGAACCAACATATTCATCAGGCAGTTTCCTGGAATGTAGACTCAGCCCTCAGTCTTAATCCGTTTCCCTCCTGTAAGAATGAGAACTGAGAATATTACTATTTAAATCTTTGCATAACGTTAGGTGGCGCTGTTGGAAGCCTTGCATCGGAGAACCAATCATGAGTGTTGTGGGCGGGCCGGCTTTCTGGGGGCAGTTCTCATGCAGAACCGGTGTCTCGCAAAACATCGTCGCATTTGCGGAGAAACATATTAATCACTTAGAAACAAACATAACCTGTTAACACATTCACTGCCAGCCGTTTTTTTTTTACTGTAGGTAGGTTCTGCCAGAGGGTTTTTTTGAGGATTCTGGCTCATCTTTCAAGACCCGAGGATTCTTTTCTGCTAAGATTTTGTGAACACACAATATCTCAAAAGAACTAATAGAATGTGTGCTTTCTCTGTCTAAAAGAGTTAGTTTGTAGAGTTAGTAGTTATGTAAGCATTAGCAGTTGAATACAGCATGGTTTCAGCGTCTGGAAAATTATTCTGAGATAAACGGCTTTTTGTGAAATTCGATAGAACAGTCACTTTAACCATTCATTTTTGGCATCAGTAAGACGTCAGACATCTAAACAATAGTTTTGAACAGTAATTTCCTCCATAACAGCAGGAAACACCCCTCTGCTTCAAACTCCTCCCTCCGTGTGTGTTCTTCTTGGCTGCAGCGGGCGTGTCACAAGCTCGTTGCTGCTGCTGCTGTAACCTCGCGTCACCAGGCTCACTGCTTCTGCTGCTGCTGCCTGTCTGCTGGCGGCCGCTCGGCAAGTCTGGATATGGGCTCGCTCGTTTCTTGTGATTTCGGTTGAGAGCTTTGATGAAGCTTTTGCGATTCTGGTCTTATTTATGCTGCGTGTTTCAAAGTGTGTTCCACCCGTAATCTATTATGCAAATTTGCAATCCCGCACCGCCAGCAATCAGCGCGAAAACGAAAGCGTTTTCGCCAACCATTTTCATGAGAATGGCTTCCTCAAACTGCTTTTTGCTTGCCTTCCTCTAGTCTGGGAGATTCACTTAGTGGGTCGGTGGAATGGGTTGTACACGTTCGCTGGCTTCAATATTTTTATAGGAGACGTGGGGAGCGTTGATCCACGTCCCACCGTCAAAAAAAAAATAAAAAATTTTAAGCCGAGATATCTCGTCATTGGCAGTGAACCGTTGGATTCTGTAAGCCGAGATATCTCGTCAATGGCAGTGAACGTGTTAATAGGACGTGTTTCATCCGGCCCCGACGGCTAGAGGTCTTTCCCCCAGCGATAAACCCGACTCCCGAGGCTACGTTACAGAGCCTGCTGATGACTTCACAGTAGCAAGCGGACCACTTCCGGGTAGGAAAAATGATTGTAAAATAAACCACAGCTATAAATTTTGTTTGGAGCATATCAGCTTCATGCTCTGTGTTAGGACTATGATAAATGGCATTGCTGCTTCCAAATAAAATTCTAATAATAAATGTAGGCGTGTCTGCTGCCGGCGGTTCTCGCCGGGCTCTGAGACACAGTTTCTGACAGTGAAATTCCCAGACGTTTGGTGGCGCAGCTCACCAAACATCTGGGAGCCGAGACTACCTGGAATGTAGAAGAAAGTAGATTGTTAATGTGTTCTTTGATCTCAGAGAAAAAGGGAGGTTTAAAAGAACGATACTTTTTTTCCATTGATTTCAACAACCTTTGAACATCAATGGCCACTTACACTTCTCTCTTCACCTTTTCCTCCCATTTAGGAAAAGCACTTCTTCCACAAAGTGAACGAACGTCTGTCGAAGCCGAACATCTTCATCCTCAACAACCGCTGGGACGCCTCGGCAAACGAGCCAGAGTACATGGAGGATGTGAGTCCACGTCTATCTCTTGCATTCATTAGGTCTCTTAAAATTAAGTCAAGCATAGTTTGAAGAGCACAGTATGCTGCTACTGTATTAGTTACAAAGTTGCCGTTAAAGAAAGATATTTCAGAATGGCTAAAGTATTGTCCAATAGCTAAGATATTCTCACAGGGTTTTTCCTGGCTCAGAATGGGTGTTGTGACAGTAAACATGATCAGTTACTGTCGTGCGTAGCCTACATTAGACTTTTGGGTTAGTGTGTAGTCAGGGTTATCCTGAACTCAAATGTATCAGTCATTGTAAGAAATTATGGAGCAATGTGTTGTCACAGCACCCCAAGTTTCAGACAGTCATTTCAACATACAAATGTGAGATTTTAACCTTTAAGTTATCTAAATTGATAGAGTAAAAAATGCTTGATTTGGAGTGAGTGTGTAGTCAGAGTTGTCCTAATCTCAGTCATTGTCAGGATCTTTGGGGCGTATGGCCTTTGGGGGGTAGCTAAACCCTCTTTGCAGGGGCACCAACAAATCCTCTATGCAGGAAAAAATCCTTTCTAAATGTGTAGAGATTCCATTTCTTTTACAATTGCAGTTCCATTATTGCAGAAACATGAAAGTGATGTCACACAGCAACACAATGTGCCTCCTCTTCCTCCAGGTGAGGAAGCAGCACACAGACCGATGTGTCAACTTCCTGGTGGAGGAGCTGAAGGTGGTGGACCACGATCAGGCGCCCAACCGCATCTTCTTTGTCTCCGCTAAAGAGGTGCTCAACTCGCGCATGCAGCGTGCGCAGGGCATGCCCGAAACCGGTGAGCCTTCACACTGTAGAAATTATTGTTGGCTGGATAATGCAATTAATCCAATTGTTATTCTGGTTGTTCCCACTGGGGAGCAATGCACTCCCCCAAATAACACCTACCGTACTTACCATAACTTGACCCGAGCCAAGCTATAAAATCAGACTGAGGTATGTTATCAGCTGTAGCTACGACCACCGACATTCACATTGGACCAGTGAGCCACTGGTAGTCAGCTGGCTTTGACCTTTTCATGAACGCAGGAAGCTAGTCTTATGAGCTCTGTTTTTAGCTTGGGCTTGGCACTCTGGATTGTGCCCCCTTGTGGCCATACGTCTTTGTTTTTCTCTGGCATGAAGATGGAATCATCTAGCTATGAATAATCCACAGTATTGGGGCTATTTACTGATGATGCAAAAGCACATCACACATGTTTCTGCATGCTTTCCCCCCATGTTTCCCATGTTTCTCAGTACATAGCTTGGTGCAGCACTGATGTCTATCCGTGAAGTGTATTTGTGTAATGCTATAGGTGTCACTTTTACATTTAATGTGACCAATCTATCCAACAGGTGGTGCACTGGCTGAGGGCTTCCAGGAGAGACTGAAAGAGTTCCAGAGCTTTGAGAGGAGGTTTGAGGTGTGTGTGTGTGTGTGTGTGTGTGTGTGTGTGTGTGTGAGAGAGTGTGAGTGAGAGAGTGTGAGTGAGTCAGTGTCTTCTGCATGTAAAATTATTCACAATTGACAAAGCGCAATCTACGTCCTGTCTGAGTCCAGAGGGACTGAATATGAGCAAAAGAAAGCAAAGTGTCAAGATTTCACAGCATAAATTAAACATTATGTTTGCATTCACTTTAAAGATAGCTCAACAAGTACACTGCCTTGACCAAAGCTGAGGTGAAATCAGTGTATATTCAAACCAAGTCAAACACAGCAGGCTACTCAGATGACATGGCCCGGGCCGGCAGATAAACACTGAGGTTGGTGCATGATAAAGGGCTAGGCAAATCGTTTTATGTTCTCTGGCTACTGCCAGTGAAAAACAACCTGCATGTGAGCATGTTATTTCTGACATTCACACCTGGAGATTAACACCAACTGGTGATCAATTTTGGTTATGCCTGGTAATCTGTCAATTCTACGAGGGCGTCCAACCTGTGCTTAATCAGTTTTTTCTGTTACAAAGACTACAGGTAAGACATTCAGTTGGCTAGCGATATTATGAAGGTGTGTGTGCGTGCGTGGCTGCGTGCGCGCGATCGTCTGTGTGTGTGTGTGTGTGTGTGCGCGCTGCGTGTGCATGTGTGTGTCTCGGGGGGGTGGGGGTGTACTCGTCGCTATTAACTGTTGAAGGAAGTGGAATTAGAGAAGCAACCAGAGTCCTTTTCCTAACTAAGTTATAACAGCAGACATGACCAGTGAACTCGTCTCTGGGACCCCACACTGTGGGTTGCCCCGACTTCACACCATGTCGGACCGGGTGTGTCTCCACCAAACACCCAGCTACAGTCTGACCCCCCACAGAGCCCTCTGGCCTACACCAGTCACTGTGCATTTTCCATCAACCTGCGTCTTCATTGCTGAAGTCTAGATTTACTTAGGCGAGGACATCAGTTTCTTTCTGTTCCATCTTCATTTAGTTCTGTGTCTTTTTAATTTGGATTGTTGAGTTTCTTTGCCTGCGTTTCGTTGCATCTTGTGGAGCTGTTTTGTTTTGATTATTTGTGTCCATAATGGGAGGAAAATAAAACCCAAATAAAGTGATCAAATACACTCTAACCTCAAACTCAAAGCACAATGACAGTCAACTATTGGGAATTTGCAAAACAGTTAATTATATTTTAGACCCTCAACTTCCACTACTATCTTGAATGACTCAATTAATTCAGCTGTTAAATAGGTTTATTTCTTGATTATCAACATGACAGGCAACATGTAAGAAGGAGTGCAAAGGTCAGAGAGTTAATGTATGATGGAGAAGTGCTAGGTAAATGCAGAGAGCTAAGCAGCAACGATGTTATGTACTTAAGACTTATTTTTCACCCTGCAAAAGTAGCATATGAGGATTGAGAATCCAGTAATTATTTACGGGACAATGCATTAAATCACAAAGCTCTGCATTACAGCACTGTCAAACAACGATGCCCAGTCCATCCTTGAATATAAAATAGCATTATGTATTTACCCAATGCATATGTAGTACCACTACCTCATTACAGAACATACCTAGTCATATATCATGCACATTACACATAGTCTTATTTCCTTTTTACTCTGTGTTGTATTGTTTGTTTTTACTTGATATGTTTGTATGATTTTGCTGTTGCCTCACCAACACATTACTGTGACATTACAACAAACGTGGGGCTGTGGGATGCAAGATACACACACTGCTGCTGTCATTTTCACCCTGCTGTTTCCATTTTCTCTCTATGCGTTGCAGCAGCAGGTGTCTATCTTGTCCACTGTTTGTCCCTGGCAGCGTGTGTGTGTGTGTATTGCACTCTGGCTGCAGCAGCCCCCTATAAGCGTCACAGTAACTTGTGTGTTGTGGCCTCGCAGGAGTGTATCTCGCAGTCAGCAGTGAAAACTAAGTTTGAGCAGCACACTATCAGGGCCAAGCTGATCACTCAAACAGTCCAGGGCATCATGGACAGCATCAACATCGAGGCAGCGGAGAAGAGGTGGGTATCCTGTTCCATCATTTTGTAGGGGCCTATGAAATCGCTTGTCATCAATTGAGTTTTATTTTTCCCCTAAATTTCCTTTTTTTCTTTTTCTTTTTTCTTTTCTTTTCTTTTTAATTTTAATTTAGTGGTTGGGGTCAATTTTCTTTTTGTTGTTTTGATAACTTGGCTGTCTCAAACAGCCTCTTAATTATTTTTTTTACAATTATGAAACAATTTAGGTTACTACAATAGTTAAGCCTGCTTTTGACCTTTTTCTTTAAATCATTTCCATCCAAATAATGGAAAATTCTGCAATATTCCATGTTTTACAGTTGATTACATTTTTTATTACCAAATTCTGTGATTACGTGTAGGGAATCCCCAAAAAACAAAGAAACAACACCTGTGTCATCACTCTTTTGGGTTTGTGACATAATTTCCTGTTGGTGGGCCGGGGGTGCAGAGTGGCGGCGCTGGAGGACAGGGAGTATCAGATGGACCGGCTTGCGTTTGTTAAGAGCCAGCTCAACCTGCTGATCCACGACATCAAGAAGAAGATCAAGGCCATCAGTGAGGAGGTGGAGGCCAAGGTAACACAGCCCACAACTGCTGCTGTGTGTACTGTCAAAGTGTCCATGTAAATACTTCTGAAACTGGGGTTGTGTGGTGCTTTTGTTAGGGGAGTAAATTCATAATATAATAAATACTGAGATTACCAGTGACCGCATACACAAAAACAAAACAAAAAACGTACAAGTAGTATTTACAAGGAGTTTACAGCTTTGACAGAGCAAAACATATATTCCTTCAAATAAATATAAGAAACCAAGCATGATGACAAACTGCATGGATTTCAGTGGCTTTGGGACATTTTAACACATTCACTGCCAGCCGTTTTTTCAATACTGTACGTAGGTTCTGCCAAGTTTTTTTTTTGAGGATTCTGGCTCATCTTTCAAGAGCAGAGGATTCTTTTCTGCTAAGATTTTGTGAACACAAATGATCTCAAAAGAACTAATAGAATGTGTGCTTTCTATGTCTAAAAGAGTTAGTTTGTAGAGTTAGTAGTTATGTAGGCATTAGCAGTAGAATACAGCATGGTTTCAGCGTCTGAAAATTTATTCTGAGATAAATGGCTTTTTGTGAAATTCGATAGAACAGTCACTTTAACCATTTATTTTTGGCGTAAGACGTCAGACATCTAAACAATAGTTTTGAACAGTAATTTCCTCCATAGCAGCAGGAAACCCCCCTCTCCTTCAAACTCCTCCCTCCATGGGTGTGTCTCTGGTGGCTTTGCAGCGTTTGTCACAAGCGAGGCTCTGCCTGTCTGTGCTGCCTGGCTGCTGGCGGCTGCTCTTTGGGCGAGTCTGCATGAGTCGTTTCGGTTGTGAGCTCAGCTGCAATGAAGCTGCCTGCGTGCGATTGTGGGCTTTCTGCCGTGTTTCAAAGTGTGTTGCACGCATAATCTATTATGCAAATTTGCAATCCCCCACCGCCAGCTCCCAGCGCGATAATGCGCGAAAGCGAAAGCGTTTTTTCGCCAATCCATTTTACAGTATGAGAGAATGGTTTCCTCGCGCGTTCCCCTGCAGTTTTGGCTCGGCTTTTTCTAGTCTGGAGAGCACTGTCGCCACTTAGTGGGTCGGTGGAATGGGTTGTACACGTTTGGTGGCTCCAATATTTTTATAGGAGACGTGGGGGGCGTTGATCCACGTCCCACCGTCAAATTTTTTTTTTTTTTTTTTAACACGTTAAGTGCCATAGCCGAGGTATCTCGTCTTACATAATCCAACGCTTGAGTGCCAGAGCCGAGATATCTCGTCTTACATAAACATTTTTTTTTTTTGACGGTGGGACATCAATCAACAACTTTTACATCTTCGAGATCACTATTGGAGCAAGAGAATGTGTATAATCTATTTTACCGACCCACTAAGTGTTGACAGTGCTCCCCCAGACGAGCGAAATCAAAGAAAAAACTGCCGCGGGAGCAAGCCATTCAAGGAAATGGCGAGGCGATTTTACAGTAATCCATTCCAGACTTGCCTTGCCCGAGAGCGGCCGCGCGCAGGCAGCAGCACACAGAGAGCGGAGAGCGATTTGCAAAATAGATTATAGGTGAAACACACTTTGAAACACCTCAGAAAGGCCAGAATCAACATCTGCCCATCGCCCACGCATTCCCCGGCCCATCTTGACTCGCACAAGGAGCGTCCGCACGCAGGCAGGCAGGCAGGCAGCAGCAACGCGCTTCTGACACGCCCGCTGTAGAGCCAGGAGGAAGGAGGAGAAGACACACGGAGGGAGGAGTTTGAATGAGAGGGGTGTTTCCTGTTGTTATGGAGGAAATTACTGTTCAAAACTATTGTTTAGAATGTCTGACGGTCTTACTGATGCCAAAAATGAATGGTTAAAGTGACTGTTTCACAAAAAGCCATTTATCTCTGAATAAATTTCCAGACGCTGAAACCATGCTGTACTCAACGGCTAATATCTACATAACTACTAACTCTGCAAACTAACTCTTTTAGACAGAGAAAGCACACATTCTATTAGTTATTTTTAGATGATTGGTGTTCATGAATTCTTAACAGAAAATAATCCTCGGCTCTTGTAAAATGAGCCAGAATCCTCAAAAAAAACCCTGGCACAACTTACCTACAGGATGAAAAAATGGCTGGCACTCAATGTGTTAAGACGAGATATCTCGTCATTGGCAGTCAACCGTTGGATTTTTTAAGACGAGATATCTCGTCAATGGCAGTGAACGTGTTAAAAGGAACTGGTGGCAAGATGCCTTAAAATAATGACCAGACCTTGCTGTTTATTCTCTTTGATTAGTGGGTTTCTCAAGGGAAAGGGTACTCACACTTTTTTTAATTGATTTTTTGTTCATGGTCCGCAACAATGCCAGTAAAACACACCGACATGAAGCAATCTCCATAACTTGTCCATAACATAACTCAAAAATAACTTTTGAGTACACATGATCAATTTGACTAATTTTTGTATCCTAGACTATACTGACTACAATTGGATGCTCAATACATTCTGCAGGTGAAACATGAGATATTTGGGCAGGAAGGTGTTACAGTGAGGAGGGAGACGATCTTTCAGCCAGAGGAACTGAGATGAGCAACAGAGTGAATCCTGAGGCACCAGGCAGCTGCTCTTTAGCTGCCTGTTAACTGTGGCTGTGTTTCACCCAGGTGTCCAGCGCCATGGGAGAGGAGATCTGCCGTCTCAATGTGATCATTGATGAGTTCCACGCCGACTTCCACCCCTCACCTCACGTCCTCAAGATCTACAAGTCCGTAAGTAGAAGGACAACCTCAACCTGTTTCCGCCTCTCTTGTACAACTTTCACTTTATTATATTTGCAGCACCATGAGAAAACCGTGTAAGAGTTTTGGCAGGGCAAACGGTCAGTTTTGGTGCTGTCAGGTTGCAGCTAGCAGGTTGATCAGTATTGTCTTGTGTATACATTAGTGTGTGTTTACTGTCGGACCAGTATGCAATGCAAATGACTGAAAGAGGATGAGATGCAAGGTGTAGGTGCAGCCATGGGGATACATACAAGTATGCACATCCACATATTCTGCCGTGTGCTAGGACAACGCAATGAAATGGAACAAACAAGACAAGATATCCACATACTCTTACCAATTCATTGGTAGCAATGTTTCAACCAGAGTTTCCTCAGGCAAATGCGGCAATGTGAAACACATGCTGTATAAATATGTATGGGAGACTAATGTCACCTAATTGTTGGGTGTAGCACTCCAAGAAAGAAGTCACTCAACAGTGAAAATCTGCAAATTCAATAATTAGCAAATCAATGTCACTATACTAATGCACAGGTTATATTATTTGCAATATTAACAATATATACAGCGATGTTGCTGCCGGTCAGAATGATTCAACTCAAAACTTAGTAATGGCAATATGTGTTGTTGTTGATGGTTACTCACACTGTATGGTAACCATACAGGTGGTTCACTAATGGCAACTCAAGCAATTAATTTGAGCTGATATTGTCAAAAAACCCGGGAGTGACGTTTCTGCTGTCGCTGCTCTTGCCCTTTGCCAGGAGCTGCTGTCCCATGTGGAGGAGGGCATGGGCAAGAACCTGGCCTTCCGCTGCTCCAACGCTATCGATGCCTCTGTCCAGTCTTCTCAGAAAGACATGATGGGTAACGTGACACAAACACAGTGTAAAAATGACACGTCTCCCTTCCAGATATTGGGTTGCACAATCCATGTCTCAGTTATCTCAAGGCATAAACATCCTTCTTGTACTTGTCTCCTCCCATTCAACTTTCATGATCAAAGTCTCCTCCCATTCAACTACATCTCCCATTCAACTACATCTCCCTTTCATGATCAAAGTGAATTTAGTAGATGCCAACAGCAAGGGATTATAGTTTCCACCTGGTCAGTAGTCATTCCTAATATGTTGTACACTCGGTGGTGGTTCAGAGTGCCTAATCCTGGTTAAAATCCAAGAAGAATCATTTTGTTTCATCTTCCTTTTTGTTCTCCACTTTAAGATGGGAAAGCACAAATGAGAGCTAAAATTGTAGTATGTAATATGGAGAGGTACTCATTGAAGCTTGGGAGACAGGCTCAAGTTTGGTAGGAAAAAAATGTCCAAGCCACAAAAAGCAAAAAAAAGTAAAAAATAATAATATTATATTATATATTTATTGGCTAATGCATAGCATAAACACGGTATTTTTGTTATTTTTATTTTTTGAAAGCACCGATGCCATATATCATCTCTAGGTCACATCACATAACCAGGAAATCACGAAATTACTATTTTGTCACAAACCCATGAGCTACATTTACATATCTACAGTCCAATACATACATCCAATGTAAACAAATATACAAAATCTGCACGAGTATCGCCCCCACATACATCAAAAATAAAGGGTGGGGGGGGGGGGGGACAATCCAAAACTCATAACCATAATGTCATAACTCACCGTGCGTTCACACCAAGGCGAAAAAAAAAGCTTCCTGGAATTATTTGCTGAATTTGAAATTTTTTAACTCGAGCGACTGGGCGATGAGGCGAAAATCGCATCATTCACGCAGCATAAATTCACACCACTCGCCTCATTTGGTGCCGCCCAGGGTGAAATCACATCTACATGCTCAGTTCAGGATCCGTGTTAATGATTGGTTATTTAAAATTGCTCTCTCCTCCAAACTTTTCCTTCAGGCATTTGATGAAAGATAGATAATAAAAGGAAATAATGTTTTCCATAGAAAATGAACTCAACCCAGATTTGTTCAGTGTGTTTCACTTACATTCTCATTCAGAGGGAGCTGCTAAAGATAGGCAAAAACCTTTGGGCACTCATGCTATTGTTTGTGACACCCAGCGCCCGGCTATATTTACTCAGCTTGCTTAATGGCATCACCCCACGCCACATCATCCTACTCATGCGTCATTATGTCAGCTGTGCTCAATGACAGTGATATTGGGTGAGGTGTTAATGCGTCCTCCTATGAACAAGCCCCCAGGGGGTGTTATGAAATAGTCGTGTGATTTCAAGGAGAGGGTAAGAGAAGCAGGAAATGGCTCGTTCAAATCAAATTGACTACAGTTTTCAGGTAAATCCTCCACTCCTACATTCTCAACTACTTCCCAAGATTGCCCACATGAGGAAGCTAGGTAGAGACGATATGCTTATCTCCTGATTCGATATTGCGATTCTACAAGTATTGCAATTCGATATTACAATTTATTACGATTTTCATTTGCTTTTTTATTTAACACTAGAGTAGACCATGGGAAAAAGTTGAGTCATACATTTCTAGAGATTATATGAATCATATTTCCAAAAACAATGCACATCACATTTATTTCGGCAGCATCATTGCTATATACTAATAAAAGTGGTACATAAAACGGTGTGTGAATTGACCTGGATATGAAGCATCTGTAGTGCAAAATAATACAATGTTAACATTTTCTTTTGATTACCGTAATTTCTTTGTTTTTTGTTATATCAATTCTAAAATAAAAAGATTGAGTCAAAAATCGATCCTACTAGAGACAAAAGCTGTATATTCAGTCTATACAGTATTATATTGAGTCCCCTCAGGCTGCTGATATTCACACAAATATTCATGACTACACATCACTGTGTTCCATTCTCCTGTCACGTTAGCTATCAGAATAAAACGCGTAATAAAAGACGTGCAAATGTACACGTGTGCATTAAGCAAACTAATAGTCACTGTGTATTTGTTCCCTCTCTATTCTCTTTGCTGTAACTATAATCCTTATGCTCAATGTTTCCTCTACCTCTGCCAGAGTGCATGCTTCCTCTCCTGCCCCCTGCTGTCCAGAGCCAGATCCACATGTTGGTGCCCAGAAGGAAGTTTGACCTGAGTTATGACCTGAACTGCGCCACACTCTGCAGCGACTTCCAGGAGAACATTGAGTTCCAGTTCTCATTGGGCTGGTCGACTCTGGTCCACCGCTTCCTGGGTCCCGCCAACGCACAGAGAGCCCTCAAACTGGTGGACCAAAATTTCCAGGTACGGTTTGGAATGACAGCCACAATGGGATGGAGGCCCCTAAACAGGATAAGAATTCATGACTTTAACAGCTATTTTCAGTACTTTACCAGCTAGATTGATTGTGATTCCAAAGTACCCCGAGTTATGTGTGACTAGAAAGTTGTAATCAGGATCTGATTGTTAATCAATTATTCCTTTATTAAGATATTGGAAAAACAATCTGAATTTTAGAAGGTATTTAGTTTGATTTAAAAATCTATTTAAAAAGAATTGCAAAAAATAAAGAAAGTCAAAACCTATTATAAACGTAACTACATGTTTTGTGTTGTTGGAAAGCCACTGTCATTTCACAAATTGTGATATTTATTGCCTATGGGGTGATGTGGCCTAGTTATGTCCTATTAGACAGCTACTGTCAACTTACATCCCATCAAAGCCATATATGAAACTCTTCATCTAGAAAGTGAGATCTGAAGACTATGGAAAAATGTGTATGAACCCTGTAAAGATCTCACACTTCTCCTGTGTGTGGTTGTCCAGATGTCCCGACCAGCACAGCCTGTGGCCTGTACGCCGTCATCGGGCCCCTCCTCCTCCACCGTCACCCTGCCCAACCAGGAGACAGCTGTGATGACTCAGGAGGACCTGATGGTCGCCATGGCAACCAATGTGGCTTCCGTCACGTCCCGCGCCTCCATGGGTGTTCTCGTTGTGGGAGGAGTGGTGAGTTTGAGTTACCTTCCAGACCTGTGCAGAGATTTGTTGCATGCCATCCATCATCTGGGATGTGTTGTAGGTATCACCTTAAACATACTGTCTAAAAATTAACCCTCTGTGGGTTTTAAAAGTGCAGTAAGTGAGATTTTTACTGCCTCATAGCTCAAATTACCAAAAGTCTGCAGAGGTTTGATATGGTTGTTGATCAATACCAGTGACCCAGTGACTGAGTCAGTTATTCCTTCGCTATGTGCTGAAATGTCAGGCTTTCAAAACTCATTTTCTGTCTTGTACTCAGTTTGGAATAAACATTCCCAAGCCCCAACCCAAGACTCTCAAGACTCCCAAATAATGTTGATCATGATGAAGCTATCGTACCCTGCTGACCAGCTAGCCTACTGCATTGAATTCAGCCAACAACACCAAAGCAAACAACTTTCAATACTAATAATATGTGGATAAAGCTATTGTATGTACCAGTGCAATGTGAATATCAGATGTGAAAATACAAAAATTTGATTCTAAAGACAAATCAGAATCTCATTGATTACAGGTCAAACTCATGTTGTGTTTGCCGTGCAAGTGTGTATGCAGTTTTTAGCATTTACAAGCATCCTTGGTATGAAAACAGTTCTAACCTTCCTGAAGTTTGCCTCTACTTCCTGAAGTCTGTCTCTACTTCCTGAAGTCTGCCTCTACATGGTTTCATAGCGGGAAGGGGGGTGGGGCTAATAATAATAATAATAAATCATTTATTTTGTATAGCGCTTTTCAATGACAGTAAGAGTACACAGCAAACAAGAAAAATAGAAACGAGCAACGGGCAACAGATACTCTGGTTTTCCCCAGGTGTGGCGGATGGTGGGCTGGAGGCTGATTGCCCTGTCGGGGTCGCTCTACGGCCTGCTGTACCTGTACGAGAGGCTCACCTGGACCACGAAGGCCAAGGAGCGCACGCTGAAGCGCCAGTTTGTGGATTACGCCACTGAGAAGCTGCAGCTCATCATCAGCTTCACCAGTGCCAACTGTAGCCACCAGGTCCAACAGTAAGTCCCCATACCACACAATGGCCCACAAATGTACAACAGGGAACTGGGCGTGTGGTATATATATATATATATATATATATATATATATATATATATATATATATATATATATATATACTCTCATTACTAGTGCTGCACGATTAATCGATTATTCGATCGACAGAAAATGTCCCGTTATTTTCTGGTGTCTTTAGTCTTCTATGACAGTAAACTGAGTATCTTTGGTTTGTGGACTGTTTGTCAGGACAAAATAAGATATTTGAGGATGTCATTTTGGGCTTTGGGGAAAAGGTGATTAATATTTTTCACCATTTTGTGACATTTTATAGACCATTAGATTAGTCGAGAAAATAATTAACAGATTAGTACACACACAAAAAGACGCGTGTGCTTCACTTTCTCAGCTGCCCCTGTGCCCCACCCAGCCTTTCCGTCTGTAGCGGGGCTAAATAAATAAGCTGTGCCCTCTGTGTTGCCAGGGAGATGGCCACGACCTTTGCTCGGCTGTGTCAGCAGGTGGACCAGACTCAGAAGGAGCTGGAGGCAGAAATCAGCCAGCTGACAGCCAAGATACAGCAGCTGGAGACCGTCCAGAGCCACTCCAAAACCTTACGGTCAGTCCACATCCTTTTCTCATTGAAGCAGCGGGAACTAGGGCATTCAGGACTACTGCATTTTAGTAGTCATCGACTACTTTTTGGGAATAGTCATGATTTTTCCCACCCAATAAGATTTTTTCCACCCAATAAAAATGATCAACCTGAAGGGTAGAGAAGTGTGTGAAAGACCAGAGGCTGCGAGTTTGAATCCCCTGGACCAGACCCAGATGTCTAGTCGGGGGAAGTGAATAATAGTAGAAGACACCCAAATCGAAGCACGTATTGCTGCATACCTCAAAGACATTGGTGCCTGGATGTCTGCCCACCACCTCAAGCTGAATCTTGGTAAGACAGAGCTACTCTTCCTCCCTGGGAAAGACTGTCCTCTCACTGACCTTTCCATCTCCATTGACAACACTACTGTGTTTCCCTCTCTAACAGTTAAGAACCTTGGAGTGATCCTTGACAACCAGCTGTCCATCAGCAGCAACTGCTCGCTCCTGTAGGTTCTCCCTGTACAACATCCGCAAAATCCATCCGTTTCTCACAAGGGAAGCGACACAACTCCTGGTCCAGGCACTTGTCATCTCTCGCCTGGACTACTGCAATGTTCTTCTGGCTGGGCTACCTGCCTCAGCCATCCGACCATTTCAGCTCATTCAGAATGCTGCAGCCCGTTTGGTGTTCAACCAACCTAAATTCTCTCATGTCACTCCCCTCTTCCGTGACCTTCACTGGCTTCCCATCTTGGCTTGCATCAAATTCAAGATGCTGGTACTGGCCTACAGGCCAATCCACATGACAGCCCCTCCGTATCTGCAATCTATGGTCAAGTTCCAAACTTCGCATCGCTCCCTCCGCTCCTCCACCCGTCCAGATCGCCTTGCTCCTCCACCGCTACGTGGGCTCAAAAATCGCTCGTCCCGATTGCGACTCTTCTCATTCCTGGCGCCACAATGGTGGAATGAGCTCCCCCCTTCGGTCAGAATGGCCGAATCGCTGCCAATCTTTCGGCGGGGACTAAAAACTCACCTTTTCAGGCTCCACCTGGGCCCTTCTTGAACTAACATCTTTTAATAAAAAAATAAATAAAATCCTTCTCAAACCTACTAATGCTACATGTTACTTATTCCTTCTCGAACTACTTCCTACATGGTGCTACTCTAGTCTATCAAAATATCTTAGCTGTCATTGATTGTGTTGCATAGTTGTTTTCTGTACTGTTGACAAAATGTGATATTGTAAGTCGCTTTGGACAAAAGCGGTTGTCGCCTACTGGGCTGCTTTGCTGTCTAACTGTAGGAATGTGAAGCAGGGCTCTGTGCTGTCTAACTGTAGGAATGTGAAGCAGGGTACTGTGCTGTCTAACTGTAGGAATGTGAAGCAGGGCTCTGTGCTGTCTAACTGTAGGAATGTGAAGCAGGGCTCTGTGCTGTCTAACTGTAGGAATGTGAAGCAGGGCAGTGTGCTGTCTAACTGTAGGAATGTGAAGCAGGGCTCTGTGCTGTCTAACTGTAGGAATGTGAAGCAGGGCTCTGTGCTGTCTAACTGTAGGAATGTGAAGCAGGGCACTGTGCTGTCTAACTGTAGGAATGTGAAGCAGGGCTCTGTGCTGTCTAACTGTAGGAATGTGAAGCAGGGCACTGTACTGTCTAATTGTAGGAATGCGAAGCAGGGCTCTGTGCTGTCTAACTGTAGGAATGTGAAGCAGGGCAGTGTGCTGTCTAACTGTAGGAATGTGAAGCAGGGCTCTGTGCTGTCTAACTGTAGGAATGTGAAGCAGGGCTCTGTGCTGTCTAACTGTAGGAATGTGAAGCAGGGCTCTGTGCTGTCTAACTGTAGGAATGTGAAGCAGGGCTCTGTGCTGTCTAACTGTAGGAATGTGAAGCAGGGCAGTGTGCTGTCTAACTGTAGGAATGTGAAGCAGGGCTCTGTGCTGTCTAACTGTAGGAATGTGAAGCAGGGCAGTGTGCTGTCTAACTGTAGGAATGTGAAGCAGGGCTCTGTGCTGTCTAACTGTAGGAATGTGAAGCAGGGCAGTGTGCTGTCTAACTGTAGGAATGTGAAGCAGGGCACTGTACTGTCTAACTGTAGGAATGTGAAGCAGGGCACTGTACTGTCTAACTGTAGGAATGTGAAGCAGGGCACTGTGCTGTCTAACTGTAGGAATGTGAAGCAGGGCACTGTGCTGTCTAACTGTAGGAATGTGAAGCAGGGCTGTGCTGTCTAACTGTAGGAATGTGAAGCAGGGCTCTGTGCTGTCTAACTGTAGGAATGTGAAGCAGGGCTCTGTGCTGTCTAACTGTAGGAATGTGAAGCAGGGCAGTGTACTGTCTAACTGTAGGAATGTGAAGCAGGGCAGTGTGCTGTCTAACTGTAGGAATGTGAAGCAGGGCAGTGTGCTGTCTAACTGTAGGAATGTGAAGCAGGGCTCTGTGCTGTCTAACTGTAGGAATGTGAAGCAGGGCTCTGTGCTGTCTAACTGTAGGAATGTGAAGCAGGGCAGTGTGCTGTCTAACTGTAGGATTGTGAAGCAGGGGTCTGTGCTGTCTAACTGTAGGAATGTGAAGCAGGGCTCTGTGCTGTCTAACTGTAGGAATGTGAAGCAGGGCTCTGTGCTGTCTAACTGTAGGAATGTGAAGCAGGGCACTGTGCTGTCTAACTAGGAATGTGAAGCAGGGCACTGTGCTGTCTAACTGTAGGAATGTGAAGCAGGGCTCTGTGCTGTCTAACTGTAGGAATGTGAAGCAGGGCTCTGTGCTGTCTAACTGTAGGAATGTGAAGCAGGGCACTGTGCTGTCTAACTGTAGGAATGTGAAGCAGGGCACTGTACTGTCTAACTGTAGGAATGTGAAGCAGGGCTCTGTGCTGTCTAACTGTAGGAATGTGAAGCAGGGCTCTGTGCTGTCTAACTGTAGGAATGTGAAGCAGGGCACTGTGCTGTCTAACTGTAGGAATGTGAAGCAGGGCAGTGTACTGTCTAACTGTAGGAATGTGAAGCAGGGCTCTGTGCTGTCTAACTGTAGGAATGTGAAGCAGGGCAGTGTGCTGTCTAACTGTAGGAATGTGAAGCAGGGCAGTGTACTGTCTAACTGTAGGAATGTGAAGCAGGGCAGTGTTGGACAAGCACAGATGTAGAAAGTGGAAAAGTACGGACGAGGAATTTGATCATTTCCAGATCTTGAAAGGTTTGGGATCTACACAGAAAAGTATGGAAACATATTGCTCGTCTATCATGATATACACACATGACTACATAAATTGTGTAGTTTTGTCCAGGTCAATTGATATCTGTTGTTGTGAAGGATATTTTTCAGTTGGAGTAATATTTTGGACTAGTTGACACTAATTTCCCAGTCATTATAAGCATAAACTGTACTGAACACCGGACAAGCACATTAACACATTTAGTCTGGAGAAAGATTGAAATTTTGAAGTGAAAAATGTGTAGGAATGTTGAAATCAACATGCATGCTCAGCAAAACAGTAAAGAAGAATGGTTATAGATAGGGGCACAAAAGGGCTGCTTCCCATAGCGACACACCGAGCGAATATCATGAGGTAGAACTGTTTTTGTGTGACTGTACATGTACTTTAGGGAAAGTGTAACTTGTTTTCCTTTCCTCTTCAGACATAAAGCCACAGAACTGGAGAAACAGTTGGAGGCTTTCACAAACCAGTACCTGCAGCCGCAGCAGTGATCCACAGGCTCTCTCTGCACCTGGTCTTCCTTACCCACCCAAAACTTCCCTCATCTCCTTCACCACCGTTTTCACGTGGACAGAGAACAGAGAAGCCATGGCAGTATTTCCCTCCAAAAACTCCACCTCCCAACCAAGATGTCTGTCAGGTGTGACCCCCGCACTCAAACCAAGGGACTGCAGTGAACAAACTCTAAACTCAAAACTGCCTGTGCTACAGACAGAGACCTGCATCATCGTGTGTGACGACACTCCGTGAAGTGGCGCCGTTGTTAAAGTCTGAGTCGGCATGAAGGCTAGCGGTTAGGTGCTATATTGACACTATAATGTGCTTCTAACTTGGAAGATGCCTTTTCGACTAACTTTTGAGAAGCAAATGAAGCCGTGTGTATGTGTTAAAGGGTTTATGTTCGAGAGAAATACATTTTCTCTAACAGTGTATATGGAAAACCGTTCGGGCACACGATCTGTTAAGTTGGTGTCAAAGAAATAAATATATTTAATAATGAAAGTGAAAAAAAAATGATTTTCTTGTGAATTATCAGGAACTAAATTCATTGCGAGAGAGAAAAACCATTTAAGTAGAAGGGAAGGCATGTATTTACTTTAACAGGGATGCAAACTCAGTGCAGTGAAAAAGGTGACAGATACCAGGGCAGACATAAACCACTCAGAAATCATTCATGTAAGTGTCCTATTTTGGGATGACAAAGGTGAAAGATGAATTTGCATCCCTGTTTTAAAGTAGGTTCATGTCAAACTTTGGAACAACCCATACTGTATAGATAAATATTTTGATAATTCCATATTTTCTAATGTCCTCTGTCATTTATATACCATTCAATCAGACCTGTTATGAGGATTTTGGCAATCTCCACTTTGTAAAATAGATTTTTTTCCTTGAATGTGAGTTGAAATACCTCCTGAATTCCTAAATTGTATTAAATATGCTACTATGTAGAACAGATTGTTTTTGTGTGTATTTTGAAAGGTTTCCCTTCGAAAAGTCTGTCCATTCTGTATGGATTTTGCCTCCTGAAATCCCATGCAGTGCTGATTCAATTCTGAAAAACAAAAATTTTGTGGGCAAAGGTCTTAAAATCAATTGTCACTTAAGTGTGATGTTAACTTATGTGATTTACTTTCCTGTCAGCAATTATTTTCTTATTCTCAAATGGTTTAATCTAATTTGAAGTGAAACCCTTCATTTGCACTTTCCCCGCCACAATACACTCAAAACACCAGTGTCGGCACTCCCATGTGTACAATGGACATTTGTTTATATTTCCAGTTACAGTTCTTCACACTCTTTATACAGCCTCTTTATTCATTTTTCAAGCTAAAAGAATCTGCCAGGATAGGTACTCTTGGTTAAAAGCTTTTTTTATTGGTTACAATATCAACTCATGGCAACATATCAGTATCACCAAGCCACTGTACAAATACAAAAGGAAAAAAAAGGAAAACAAATTGGTGTGAAAAAGACTATAAAAATTATTCCATAACAAGTGATTATAATTTCACACAATAGCACTGTAAGAGAATTATCATGGCACCAAGTCCCTGGTCTTCACTGGCTTAAAACACAAAACAATAAATAAAAGGAAATCAAAGAAATCAGACTGTCAGAATAAAGTAGGTTGTCGAGCCAAAGGGCAGTGCATTATTTTGTGATGGTGTGGTGATGGTGGTCGCGTGTTGTAACACTAATTCAGCCAATGAGGTCTCATTGGATTCCGCCCCCCCTCCTCCTACTATTGAATGTTTATCGCAAAACTGAACGATTCTTCTGTATTCAGAAACGAGTTGGGAGGGAAGTGCAAACACAAATTCTCAAAATACTGCCTTGACGTCTCATCAGCTCTTTGATGTAAAACTGTGGGTGACAATCTAATCTTATGGCTGCAAATTTCATTGCTGGCCAGAAAGTCTGCGGAACAAGCAACAATGGATTTACTACTGTGGAGAGTTGTTAAAATTTGACATTTTGTATGCCGGCTGGAGGGCTCTTAAGTCAGTTGTTTCATGAATGCAATGAACTGGAGACGACTGTAGGTTAAATACAATGGTATGGCGGAATTCAAAGAGGTTGAGCACCTTTTCTTTTAATTAATGAGACTACTGCATGATTAAGATGAGTGAACTGCAAGTGTGGTTACTATTAATTCCAGGTTCCAGCTGCTAATACTGCTGCCTTTCCACACAGAGCCAGGAGATAGCAGCATGCTGAACCTCACGGTCAGTGTAACCTCATAATAGAATTTTGGGGTACAACACCCATCTTTTAATAGGCAGTCCATGTTTTCATCAGGCAGAAGATTAGGTACCAAGTGAAAGACTGATGGGATCTTATTTGACAGAAAGGGCTGACACTTAGGTAAAGCCAGCAAACATGTTTTGTCACGTTGACTATACTAGTTTTCAGTTCACAGCTCAGGGTCAGTGGATAACATTGGCACAAATGAGAAAGTAACACTTAGTTCTATATGTTATCCACACATCAGCAAGTCCCCCTCCCCCCCCACACACACCCCCAACACTGATATGCAACACATATCACATCCTAGGCACCTCAAGGATGTTCTCAGGCTAAAAACAACCGTTATCTTTAACATTCTCTCTCAAAAATGGATTGATTAATGCGAAGCCAGGTAGAAGCAGCTAAAACATACAGAAAACAATAATCAACGGGCACTAGAATCACGGTATGCCAAAGAGGGGTTTCATTGCTAATTGACTGAACCTTAATAAATACTACAAACTGTACGGTAGTAGGCTAGTAGAAAGCAGTCATATTATTAAAAAAAGACAGAGCGCTTGCCACACAGAGGTGCATGTGGTCACGGTGTTGGATTTTAAGCATGCGTTTAGTGTTCACTAGTATTGGAAATGCTATGTGCTTCTTGTTTTGGGAAAAAAAAGGAAAATAAATGTCGACTTTGCAATCCGTCTATGGATCAGCGTGACAAGCGGAATAGTAAGAGTAAAACATTGCTGTAGTCGATGCTCGTATATGACCTACTTATGAACCGTATCGTAAGGCAGAATGTAGAACAATATAGTGCCGCATCTCAGAGCACAAACCCTCCCAATGCCACCCAACTGCGTGGGTCAAATGTGTGTATGGGAGATAGGCACCTGAAACAGCTGATGGATAGGTCCAACACACACACACACACATGCGTGTTTTCATTCAAATTAAGTCTTTCCAGGAACACATCAATGGAAGATGTCTGATGAGAAAATGTCAAAATCATCGGAGAGAACCACCTCTATGGGTAAATAAGTCACATGTGCTCGTCACTTTACATTTGTACTACAGTTTGTGAGTGTGTTTCTAGCTCTCTAGTAAGTGTACATTTCTGTCTACCAAGTGTACTTTCTTTGCTAGCAATACTTAACTGTTTATATAGCATGTTTTTGGTGAGTAAAGAAACAGAAATCACTGAAAGTGTTAAATACGGATAAACCCTTTAAAAAGAGATATTTTTCTTCTTTGTCCAGGCTCGTGGCGGCACTGGTGTGATTTTGGAGTGGCTGAACACGTTTTCAGTTCCATGCGGTCACTCAGCGGTCACTCAGGTGGCAAGAAAAGAAGGACTCGCATATCCTTCATTGAAAAAAAGAGAGAAAATAACAACATGGCGAGCACTGACAGGTCCTTAGAAGCGACTGACAGTCACTGCGGTCTTTTCACGCTCCTTTAACGTCCTCGCATCATGACGGAGCGCTGGGACAGGCTCACAGGAGATCAGGTTGCGTCCAAAATTGCCTGGTGTCAGGTGGTCAAGTCTCAACTGGAAAGGGAAAGTGTGGATTGGAGATGCAGACGGGAGGGCGTTATGCAGCAAAGCCTCCGTTTGAAGCTTTCTCTATACACAGCCACAACAGAGTGACAGGTTCCTTTGACAAGAAAACTGCAGATTGTGGCAAGGAATGGGTTATGTAAAAGTATATATATATAAAAAAAAAATGTATAATATCACCATCACAGCCATAATTCACATGTATACAACATTCTTTAGTTACAGTACAGGATGCGTGTATGCCCAGTGCCTGTAGCGCACACACACACACACACACACACGAGGAAAGTGAGAGGAAAGTGAGATTAAAATCCAGAGAATGTGTTACCCAAAGCCGGGCCAAACAGTATTTTGCAAATACCTTTTTTAAATGCGCTTTATCCCATTTGAGTGACAGACCCACCCAGCTGGTACCCAAGTAAGAATTAGTATTTGCAATGACTACTTGACCCAGGTCTGGTTATTACCTTGTGTAGTAATGTGAATATTATGTACATTTGAAACAAAACATAAAACAAAACCCTCCAAATCATTAAAAAAAAACTCAAGGTGGGAAATAAACTACAAAAATATATACATACACATTATATATGCATATATGATGCATATATACACACATAATGCTATACATATATACTGTATTTATATATACATTTACATATTACACAGACTGTCCTCTAGTTTGGTGGTAACCATGGTAACATGCGCTCTTTATCACCCCCTAACCTAGGATTCGAGGAAGGGGTGAAATTGATTTCTTTTTTGTTTCCTTCTATTTTTCATAACTCATCTTTTACCTTTTTTTAATTGGACAACTCTACTGGAAAGCTCTTGTTGTTGTTGTTGTTGTTGTTGAATAGCTGGGTAAAAAAGACGTCACTTGGAAAGGTAGAAAGAGTTGGTACTTTCTCACAGGTGGGCAGGTCGCCGGTGGAGAGGAGGAGAACCGGGGGTGAGTTACATTTGGGTCGACTGTGTTCACCCCTCAGGTCCAGCCCAGCAGATTGGGTGGAGAAGACGGAGGAGCTGGGATGCGTCGGGTCAGGTGGGGGTAGACCAGGGATGGGTGGTGGTTGGATGGGTGGGGTCTCAGAACAGAGGGAGGGGCTGGGATGCGTAGGGTCAGGTGGGGAGGGGCGGAGTCTCAGAGCAGAGGGAGGGCGTTGGTTTAGTTCCAGATCCGGAGGAAACTGTCCCAGGAGCCGGTGGCTACGGCCATACCGTCTTCTGTCACGCCCAAGCAGCTCACCCTGTTGTCGTGGCCAGCCAGCACACCTGAACGTACACAAACAGACAGACACAGAGCAGTCACATAATGATGAATCCCCTGGATGTAACCCACCTGATACCAATATGAACTGAAAGTAAGGCTGTGCAATTAAATGAATGAATATTAATCGTGATCAAGTTTTTGGCATCCCACAATCATGAAAACAAGAAAATTGAACTAAAACCTGCCGCATTCCGTTTAGCAAAGTTGCTCTCATTTTGTCTTGCGTGTTGTGAATCCAGCGCACCCCTTTCCCTTGCAGTGGTGCGCTCCACCCCTCCTCCAAAGTCCAAACACACTGTGGTGTGTGTGTAGTTTCAGCTCAAGTCGAGGACAGAAAGTCGACTCGGCGCGTTTGTTAATTTATGACAGTTCAAAGAAATCCAGTGTTATTTTTTCCTTCTTTTTTTAAGTTCAATAAATGCATGATGTTCCCAAAGTCAAAGAGTAATAATTTTAAATAATCTGATCTCAATATTGATCAAAAAATAATCATGATTATCATTTTCACCATAATCGTGCAGCCCTAACTGAAAGTAATGTAGAAAACATGGATATAAAGTGTAACTAATAAAATATGGCAGATCTGTTTTTGCACCCACACCTCTCTATGCAGGCTGGTCTTCTGGCTAACATGGAAGGCTGTTGTGCCAAAATCTGTTTCCCCTAAAAATGCGTTTTCCCTGGCAGTGTGTGTCTTTGTCTCAATTTCACAGCAGGGGAGGAACACGTCAAAACCATTACAATGTTTGTGGATTGTTTTCCTACAGTATGTCCGGCTTTTCAACAGGTAAAACAAAATTAAAATAACAAAAATAAAAGCGTTCATCATCATCTCAAACCACAAGCATCCATGAGTGAATTGTCAGGCTAATAATTACATTAGCCTTCCCCTCAATCATTTCTGTGTACAGCAGCAATACAATGACACAGACTACAAAACTAGGACACACCACCAAGGAAACACATATTCTTCGGAATAGAAACTTTGGCACAACACCGGGACAGAAACCAAACTGCTATGGGTGCTGAAATTATTGCCAAATTGTCTCAGGTGAATGATGTAAGAAATCATTTTAAGTCACAAGATGTAATACTGTATTGCTTATTAGGGCAGGGTACCAAACATTTAGGCACAATTACGTCGGTACTACTAAGTATCGATAAAAAAATAAAAAAAAATCTATTGCTAATCATTCAAAGTACTTGAAGCTACATTGATGTCATCCACCTGAATGTCACTAATCACTCAGAAAGTCACTGAAGTTAGAACCGTTTATCAGAATCAGAATCACTTTTATTCCCACAATATGCAAGATTACATAATGAGGAATTTGTCTTAGTGTCAGTAAGTATGCAGCGTAGCGGTCATGTCAATATTCAGAGATAAAGACAGGAAAAATATCTAAAAGACAATCACAACGTTGCAAGTGCAGTCCAATATATACAATATATACATGAGTAGAAGGAGTTCAGTAGGCATTAAATATGATACTGTTCTGGAAGGAGCTCTGGGGTACTGACCAGGGCAAGCTGAGCTTCCTCCTGCGTGCTGTGGCTGACCTCTTGGAAACCCCAAACAACTTAAAGATCTGGGGCAAGGAAGAAGATGCATCCTGCAAGCAGTGTGGAGCAACCCCTTCCACACTGAATCACATCTTGACTGGAGGTCCCAAGAAGAAGGCCGATACAGGTGGAGGCACAACAATATCCTTATGGAAATTGCCAATTGGGTGGACCAACAGAAGGTCAAAGCAAACAAACATCAGGCATCTCCACCCCAATCTGTCAATTTCCAAAGGGAAGGGGATACGACTCGTAGGGCAAGAACAACTGCCAAGAACCTGCCATCCATTTTGCATCGAGCATCTGACTGGGAGATGCAATTGGACCTAAAGAGAAAACTTGTCTTTCCGGAGGAGGTGGCGGTAACCTCACTCCGACCAGACATGGTTCTTCTATCCAGGAGCACAAAAAACATTGTAGTAGCCAAACTCACAGTGCCCTGGCTAGCCATCTCTCACCAACTGAAGGAAGCGAAAGTACCAAGATCTGATTGACGAGGCTCTTCTCAAAGGATGGCATGCAACCTTATTCCCAATTGAAGTCGGCTGCCATGGCATGGTTTCCCAGCAACATCAGTGCGCTATTTCTTGCAGAAGGTCGGCTTGGAACCCAAACATCTGAAGAAAGCCACAAGGGAGCTGCCATGGCAGCTGAGACCAGCTCAAGATGGTTGTGGTTGACCAGAGCTCGCACTTGTAACCCTTCTGCATGCGAAGGTTAATCTTCGCAGCCCCACTCAGGCGAGGCGTACAGGGGCTACACGCTGGTGTCCCTGAGATACCTGCTGAGAATGCAGAAGGGTTCCCAACAATGCAAATGCTCTGAACACACCCCCACCAAGGAAAACCACTGTGAGGAGGAACCTGCAACACCGTATCGCAGCTCCTGCAATTTCTGCTTGTAGCAAAGCATCTTTGAGGTTTACTTCACATTACAGTCCAAGTTAAATAGACATTAAATTAAATATGAATGACAGTCTAAGCGGTGCTCGATGTAGTTAACAAGAGTAATCTAATGGTGTAGAAGTTATGGTAGGTCCCCAATTACACAAGCGAGCCAAACCGTTCTTCAAACCAAGATGGTGGCTAAATCCTGAAAAGCCCAGGGGGCGGGGCTGACCTGCGCGCTCTGCCTTCAGCGTGTCCCAGACGTTGCAGTTGAAGTCATCATAGCCGGCCAGCAGCAGGCGGCCACTCTTGGAGAAGGCCACGGAAGTGATGCCGCAGATGATGTTGTCGTGGCTGTACATCATCAGTTCCTGGTCCGCCCGCAGGTCGAACAGACGGCACGTGGCATCGTCCGAGCCCGTGCAGAAGGCGTTCCCGTTGGGGAAAAACTGAGAAGAGAGATAGAAGAGATAAGAATTAATGCTGCGTTCCAGTCACACTGGGAACTAGGAATTAACCAGTTCAAAGTTCAGGAACGCCCCTGGGTTCTCACTTGAACTGGGGTTTTCTACTTCAAAAGTCAGACCCTCACCAACACCGACCTCAAAATCCAAGATGTCAGCTCGCGGAGCAACAGTAGTGAAAGCTGTAGTAATCTACTGTTTATATATATCGCAAATGAAATCACAATCACAATATCTATCAGAAAAATCGCAATTGGATATTTCCCCCAAATCGTTCAGCCCTACGTTGCACCCTTCCCATCTCGCCCCGCTACTCACGCTGACAGCGTTGATGTCGGACACGTGGCCGGTGAAGGACTGCCTGCACATGCCGTCTCGGACGTCCCACAGCTTGGCGGTGGCGTCGCAGGCGCCTGACACAAAAGTCTTAAAGTCCGGGCTGAGGGACAGGCTCATCACGTCCCCCGTGTGGCCAGTGAAGTTAGTGGCCTGCTGGCCCGTCTCTATGTCCCACAACGCACTGCAACACAGGAAGTAATGGTGAGGTATGTGTCAAATCTGTTTCCCCCAAATTGCAGAAGGTGGCAAGTTATTATGTAAATGTAATAACCAATAGGTACAGTGGGAATGTGTGCATTGAAGGACAGCAGTAGTGTGTGAGAGAGACACATTTTTGTACCTATGAAATGTTATCCATTATTGCAATCCTAAATATTCAACAACAACAAAAGTCTTTAAATTATTTTAAATATTTTCTCTGAACTTTAAATTGAACAGCCCAGCTGCTCACTCACCAGGTGGTGTCTCCAGAGCTGGTCACTATCTGGTTGTCATCCAAGAAGCGACAGCAGGACAAATAACCTGCAGACACAAAGACGCTCAGCATCAGCTGAGAAATATTACCACAGTGCCCATGAGCAAGCCACTAAACCCTCAACTCTGACGGTCATACTGCTTCGTGGCCAACTATAGGACATTGTTACACACCGTGAATGTGTATGTAACTGAAAAACAGCTTGCTTGCTTCCCTGGAATATAATAATATTATTCATTATAAATGATATGTTACACAGGGATAAATTAAGGTGAAGTTACAGAAATAAGAACATACTGATTATACAGAGAGAGTACAAGGAGATCTAACAAAATTATCAGTTATAACAAAAAGGGAATACTTTGAACTGCTAGCTCCAATTAAGGCCTATAGTGAAGGCCCATTTTATTTAGGGGTGGGACAATAAATAAAAAATAAATCTATCATAATACAAAAATGTGTAAATACATATCACTGGGCAAAAAATGTAATTGTGATATTAAGTTTATTCTGCTGTAGTAATCACTACACTGAGATGCTTGCCCATTACAATTTCACAAGTTCTTAATTTTTTTTTTTTATTATAAGCACTTTAATGACATTTTTTAAATTGTCATTACATTCTAGCAAGACAGTTCCATTGCTAAATACAATTGTCTCATTGACATTTGTCTTTTATTCATGACATCATAATGTGACTGTATCGAATCGTACCATATCGCGTATCCAATCATATCACAAGATAATCATCCCATCCCTAATTGTATCCCATTATTTTGGGGGCGGGCCCTCTGCCTACCTGTGTGTCCGGGCAGCTCTCGGGTGACGCGCACGTTGCCCTCGCGTGTCTTCAGGCTGTAGATGGAGCAGATGTTGTCCAGGCCGCCACAGGCCACATAGTTCCCAGAGGGGGCGTAGGCGCACGTCATCACCCAGGAGGAACGCAGGGGGATGGCATGCATCTGAGAAGGAAGGGAGTCAGGGGCAATTCATCCACCAAACGCAATACATGTGCAGTAAGTAAAGGGTTTCAATACAACATGAGATACATGCATGAGCTAAAGGGTGACACCTGTTCTCTGACTAAATCATTGACAGCAAAAAACAAATAAAAACAATAACAATCAATTATGGTTAAATCCCCGGATGCTAAAATGACCTTTGCAAATTAGATATTCTATATTTTGGAGACACTGAAGGATGAGCCTCAGGTGATGATTTGTTGTTTTTCCTAAATGGATATAGTGTTTTGGACTCTTGAGTTTGGGTGGTATAGAGCAGCGGTCCACAACCTTTTCTGAGTCAAGGCCCACTTGAAAATCTCAAAAATGTTCACGGACCACCTCTGACCATAAAGAGTACGGAGGCCAAATGCATTCTCAGACCACTTTTTAATGTCATGATAAAAGGAGCTGTCCATCAGCACCACACAGAAATCAGAAACTAAAAGTGAGGGGTTATAGCCTAAATAAATAATTGATTACAAATTAACAGTATCATTTAACAATGGAGAAATGCATTCTCATACAAAATTATTATAATTATATTATTATAACTATGTTTTTTTCCCCCATGAAGATTGTAATGATTTGCAAATGATCTTGGGGCCCACTTGCAATACCTTCGTGGCCCACAGGTTGGGAATGGCTGGTATAGAGCAGTGGTTCTCAACGTAGGGTCCGGGGACCACCAAGGGTCCTTGAGGGGCTTCCAAGGGGTCCCCCAGCAAAATGATGAATTGTTCAACTTAAAGGGACACTCAATACCGAAAAACAATACATGTCCGTTCAGGTTTGTTGAAGCTGTGATTTGGAAAAAGTTACCTTTGAAAAAGGCTTTTGGATTATTTAAAAATTATAGGAATGATAGCCTGCTAATAAAAAAAATATTTTGTAGTACTGTTGTTGATGTTTTATTTGTATTGGATGTATTGTAATTACTGAAAGCTGTGTGCTATGTTATAATCTCTAGCTTTGTGGTTTGTTTATTGTTAGATGCTGCCTCACTGGCCGCCGGGCTTATGCCATTCTTTGCTGTTATGGTATCAAGGACCACAATGGAAATAAGTCTGTGATGTATTTGTCCTATTGCTTTTCAATTATTGTCAACTAAACTACATTTGCTCTCCATGCTGGCGGAAAACAAGCCAACATTCAAGCCAAAAATTACAGCCTTTACACTAAAAAAGGGACCACTTGAAAGTCAATGTCAATGTGCTGAATCATCCTTTCAATCCTAAACTCACGGAGGAGAGTGGGTGAATGCAGTCTGGATCAGAGCGCGACTAAGAGCAGAGGTTCATTGACTATGAGGTTACGCTAAGTGCTTTCACCCTCTCACATGGGTTTGTAATGTAATGGTGTCTGCGGCGGCTGACGATGGTTCCTCTCACCTTATTTGTTGTGTAGCTGTCCCAGATGATCAGCTTGCCATCTTGCGAGGCGCTGACAAGTAACCTGGACCAACAGAAAAGGACAGGAGGTTGAGACAGGAGGTTGAGACCAGACCGACGACATTTCAAAACCTGACATCATCTAAATGACATGCATCTAAAAAAGAAAAGCAATGGGAGCTGGCTACCCTACAGTTGAAGTGAATGAGTACAAGGTGCTCCGTCCAAAAGCCTTTCAAACTCAGCGTGAGCTCCCTACGCCTTCCTCTAGGGCTGCAACTATTATTTTCATTATCGATTAATCTGTCGATTAGTTTCTCGACTAATCGATTAGTTGTTTGGTTTATAAAATGTCTCAAAATGGTGAAAGATGACGGTCACGTTTCCCCCAAAGCCCAAGATAACGTCCTCAAATGTCTTCTCTTGTCGTGACCACCAGTCTACAACCCAAAGATAATCAGTTTTTACTGTCATAGAAGACTAAATAAACCAGAAAATATTCACATTTAAGAAGCTGGAATGAGAGAATTGCCGTATTATTTTCTTAAAAATTAGTCTAAACCATTAATCAAATTAGTTGGCGATTTTTTTTCATAAGTATTTGTATTGGAGAACACACAATATCAAACAATACCCTAATAGCCGTCACACAAACGTGATCCATTTTCTTTTGACGATTAATTTTCTGTCGATCGACTAATCGATTAATCGAGTAATCATTGCAGCTCTATCTTTCTCCCTATTTCCCTCTCCTGTCCCCCCTCTCTTCCCTCTCCTGTCCCACTCTCTTCCCTCCCCTGTCCCCCCTCTTCCCTCTCCTGTTCCCCTCTTCCCTCCCCTGTCCTCCCCTCTCTTCCCTCCCCTGTCCTCCCCTCTATTCCCCCCTGTCCTCCCCTCTCTTCCCTCCCCTGTCCTCCCCTCTATTCCCCCCTGTCCTCCCCTCTCTTCCCTCTCCTGTCCCGCCTCTCCCCCCTCTCTTCCCTCCCCTGTCCCCGCCATCTCTTTCCTCCCCTCCCCCCCTCTCTTCCCTCTCCTGGTGGAAGCCTCCTCATTCCAGGGCAGCAGCCACAGGCATCCAGGGAAGGCACCTTGAATATGAACTACTGCATGTAATATTCATGACCCCAGTTATGTGGAAGTCTCTACAGCAGAGGGGGGCGAGAGCAGGAGAGAGAGGCTGAGGTGGGCGGGGCAGGACAGAGGAGTGAGGGGCTGAGGGGGGCGGGGCAGGACAGAGGGGTGAGGGGCTGAGGTGGGCGGGGCAGGACAGAGGGGTGAGGGACTGAGGTGGGCGGGGCAGGACAGAGGGGTGAGGTAGACAGGAGAGAGAGGCTGAGGGGGGCGGGGCAGGACAGAGGGGTGAGGGGCTGAGGTGAGCGGGGCAGGACAGAGGGGTTGAGGGGCTGAGGTGGGCGGGGCAGGACAGAGGGGTGAGGGGCTGAGGTGAGCGGGGCAGGACAGAGGGGTTGAGGGGCTGAGGTGGGCGGGGCAGGACAGAGGGGTGAGGGGCTGAGGTGAGCGGGGCAGGACAGAGGGGTTGAGGGGCTGAGGTGGGCGGGGCAGGACAGAGGGGTGAGGGGCTGATGGGGGCGGGGGGGGGGAGAGAGAGATAGAGTGGAGATGCAGAGAGAGAGAGAGCAGCAGAGAGGAGAGAGATATCTACATCCCTCCCTCGGTTGGGTGTTTCCATCTCTCCGGGGACAGGAAGTGGTTTGACGGTGCAGCGCTACAATCAAGGGGCACGCCAGCCTGAGCCACCACGCTCAAATGTCAACGGCTGTATACTAAACAAACACTAGCCTCCCACAGGGTCACGCAGAGGGTGCTAGGCACACACGCGCACGCGCGCACACACACACACACACACACACACACACACACACACACACACACACACACACACACAGTTTTGGTAACAATAAGAATAATTGGGAATGAATAGCCTATGCCTAATCCAGTGGTTCTCAACGTGGGGTCCGGGGACCGCCAGCGGTCCTTGAGGGGGGTCCCCAGCAAACTGATGAATTGTTAAACGTCACAATTATTTCATTTACAGGAAGTGTCACACCATCAGAGAATGTAGACGGATGAGTGTTTTGATGATGGTTTCACTGTTATCTCTCTATCTACAATATGGTAGTCATGGAATTTTCTGCAAAATTTGGGTTTGAGAGACAAAATCTTATCAAATGGGGGATCCGGGGCTAAATTAGCGGCCCTTGATATGAAAAGGGTTGAGAACCACTAGCCTAATTAGTTGGACCTCATTAGTTTAGACTTGATGGAGGAGTGTCCTCTACGTTTTCTAAGAATCAACAAGAGTTCATAAGACAGCTGAATTCACCTTCCAGTTTCCTGGCTGTGGGTGAGGTTCAGTGTGATGCTGCATGCATACATACTATGGGGGAAAATGCACATGATCTGAGCGATCATCTGTGCGTGCTCGTCACCAACAACAGCAGCAGCAAAAGAAGAAGATAAAGAAGCAGTTTGTAAGTTTAGTTACTTAGTTAGCTTGTAGGTCTAGTAGTTTACAACTCCACGTGTTCAACCACAATTTACTATCCTGCTGGACTTGATTGCATGCTCAAGCTTGATTTCTGGCAACATATTTTAAAGTGTTAAATCTTACAAACTGCGTCTTCGATAAGCTAGGGTGACTGCCTGCCTGTGCCTTGCAAACGTCATTATTGTGCTCATAGTGGTGGGGGCAAAATAGTGGCAGTACTTATAGTAACAGTAGTAGTAGTAGTAGTGGTGGAGGAGGTGGCAGTAGTGATAGTTGTTCATGGTGGTATTAGTCATTTTAGTAGAATACAAATAGTAGTAGTAATAGTGTTGAGCCCCACACCTGGGACTGCCGTCACTGACACTGCCCCAGTGCAGTGCATTGGGAGACAGACAGAGACAGAGACAAAGACAGATGGACAGAGAGAAAGATCAACAGTGACACATACAGTACATATTAAACACAGACAAAAGAGATCTGAACACTGGTGATGCGAGTCGCCGTGTGCTCCTACATCTTGAGTTAGTGTCCCAATATAATGTTTGTAGTGACAGTGAGTTGCTGGTACTGATATACGACTTTTTACTCATTGTAATGCTGGTGATCTAGACATTTAAGCAATTTAAGGTTATTCTACTGCTTATTCATTCATTCATTCATTCATTCAAGTCAGAGTATATAAGAATGTCAGCGAAATGTTGAAAATGTAAATGTTAAACACCCCATGCGTAACAAAGAAAATGCTCAATTTCACTACAAAGCAATATTATGAATTATAATTGTGGATTATTATTAGTAGTAGTAGTCGTCATATTATTGTTTAGCTGCCAACAGAGTAACAGTGTGTTGTTATTTTGCTGCTGTTGCCTTTGATTTTCTGCATGTTGTGGACCTCGGTTGTCGTATGTAAAGTTTGTCTGTTTTTATTCACCAGGCTGCAAAGTAATTTACCCTTAATAATAAAGGGGGGCTGAATTGAAGTGGAAAATGACACGTTTGAGCCCGATAACAACCGATCTGTCAACAGTAAGGCTGGGTATCATTTACACTAGTGCCAGTTCACAATAGCTGCGAGCACATATTGTGCCAATTTCCAAAATGCAGGATGGCAGGGGCAGCCCAGTGAGCCCACCCTACACTACCTCTGCCATCCCCCCACCCATTTAGCCAATTGGCATGAACACAAACACACACCTTCAGACACACACACACACACACACACACACACACACACACACACACACACACACTTGACATCATGCCAAATGTTTGCCTCCTAGGGCAAAAACTATCATGGCCAAAGGGTGGGGAAATTTTGTGGACCGACAGAGCGACCTATAGAGCTGCATTACGATACCAGTACCCTTAAAGTGATACCGATACCAATAGAGTGCTTTATTTGACATCCTTTTTCGGCACACTGAACTGCCACCTCCATCACATACATCCTCCACTTCACCACCACAGACTGTATGGGTTGTAGCTGCTGCCATAGTGGGCCAATCACACGCCATCACATTAAATCGATGAACGCTAGCTTTTTTTTTCTAGATCTGTGTACAAAAAGGATCGAATACAGGTATTGTAGGTTTTGATACTACTTGGTACTGAGTTATTTAAGTCGATACCTTAAGGTATCAAGTGCTGATACCCAGCCCTACAACACTCATGTGACCTAACAAAGTGTCCTTGATAAAAAAATAAAAAACAAGACACTGATCTCCTACCTGTTCTGGATGAGAGCGGCCGCTAAAAGCCCAAAATGTAAGCAGAGACGGAGGTCTGGTGCATTGCAGAGACCTTGAAATTAATACCAATGGGTCATTTGAAGAGGAGTGACAACTCCCCTAACAACATGAAATGCATCCCCATCTGACATTGAATTCTGATCAAAGGGAGAGGGAAAACGCTTTTTCACCTGCTCACACTGCCTACAAGTAACAGTCGTCATGTTTGTTAACATTACTACAGTACATGTAGTCATAGTGGTACAAATCCATACTTTTCTGGCAATACTTCTGGTTTTAGTAACGTTCCTATTCCTTGTGCTACCAGCCTACAAGTTTTAACACAACACACCCACAGATAATAGCCATGTGTTATATTCCAGAATTGTGCAGTTAGTGGCATTGCTAGTCTTGTTGCACTGATTCTAACAGCTGTGGTGGTAAGTAACATTGCTGGTCTCAGGGGCATGGGGGCTGCTAATCGGGTGCTTCCATGGGTCTGGAGTCGGGCCCTTGACAGGCAATACGGCCCTTAGTAAGGTGCGTCGGGCTGAGGAGAATCCAGTATCAGATCTTGTCAGGGGGCCCAGAATTTCCAGCAGCGCCGCCGTCATTGGCAACAGTCTATAAACCCAAATCAGTAACAATCGTGGTGTGGAGAACATGACTAATCATAGTGTGTGGTTGTCTATCGTCATACCTGGAGCTGATGCCAAGAGAACTGCTTAGATCAGGGGTGGGCAACCAGGGGGTTCTAACCAATCACTACAGCAGCTGAGTATACTGACTAGTTCTTCTATGGCTGATGAAATCCTCTGGTGCAGTGTTTGGTTGGAAGGAAGACCTGCACAGTCTGGGCCCTCCATGACACACGGTTTCCTTCGCCTGGTAAACCATCCTGATCACGTGAACTCAGATTCTGTTTCGTTCCGTGGATCAGTCCGGCCTCCAGCCCGCCCCCAGTGTCTTCCAGAAATTACAAAGTCCACTGGCCAATCAGGGACCTGCCTCGTAGTCGACGGCGTAACGGGCCAAAACAGTAATGACTGGCTCCCGAAGAAACGAGCGGTAATGTTAACATTAGTAGAGTAAACAGCCATAAGTGCAGTTATTGCAGAAATATACTTAAGAACAACAATTTAACCAGAACAGTATGCACCAGCAGAGTTTCTCGACGGAAAAGACGTTTTTGCCATTCATCCGAGTGGATTTGGATTGGATTACATGATGCTGATTGGCTGAAGGAGTTGTCTGTCAAGGCTAGTACTCTCACCCAGGAGTCCAGACTGATACTGATCCGTAAAAAAAAAATAACAAAAAAACTGCATCGTAAAAAAAGAAGAAGACAACAATTGAGGGGTGGAAGATGAACTGGTGGTAGACAGAGCAGAAAAACAGCAAGACCCTCTTCTGGAAGGCCTGCTGTGAGTTTACAACAGTGAAAAAGAAGAGAATTACTCCTAAAACATGAGTAGTTCAGCCAGCCTACCTGGAGTCACTGCCCCAGTGCATTGCATAGATCTTGGCCAGGTGGCCCCTGAGAGTGCGTCGCGTTCGCATCTGTATCCGGCCCACTGAGTCGAGCCCAGCTGTGATCTGCCAAAACACAGGAAACACCATCAGCGGCCAGACATGAGGAGGGCCACACACTCATCACCACAAACACACACACACACACACACACACACACACACACACACACACACACACACACACACACACACACACACACACACACACACACACACACATCAGCACAAACACACACACATCACACACTTATCACTACAAATGCACACCGCTTGGCTGGAGACCGGACGCACAAGTGACCCTACATCACTCTGACTGGGACAGCTTACAGTGTTGGCTGATAGTGATGTTATAAAGTCATATGTGTTGTCATTTTGTGTATATATGTATGGGGGTTTCCAAACTTAGGAATGCCACGGCCCACTTTGAAATCTGAAAATCTTCCGGGGCCCACCCAACCCTTTAATCACAACTCTAATCAACACGCGAGACTAAGATGAAGTATTTTCCTATATATTTTTAACTTAATTAACAGAGCATGTGAACTTGAGCATAAAGGGAAATTAATAATCCATCCACATACAAAAATTGAGGGAAAATAAAATACCTAAAAGCTAGATTGCTAACATGTTCTCCCCCCTTACTCATCAGAAGTATTTGCATGCATAACACATTTGTTGAGACAAAAAAGCGATGAGCAACAACAGGGGAAATCAATCCACAAGCTATTAATGGTATTTAGGCTGTGAGAGGGTGGAGTTGTGTTCCGGAGTCCAGACGTAGATGCAACTACGGCTGGCTACTGAGAGACTATGTATTGTAAAGTGGAAGTCCCTTACCTGTGACAGAGTGGAGTCACTGCAGGCTTTCCTGGCATCCTGCAACACAAGAGCAACCAATTACTGATCAGCTAGTTTATCATGTTGGACAGCATTGAGGATTATTCAACCACTGCTCAACTCCATGTGCATATGCAATTAATACACACACACAAACAAACAAACAAACAAACACAATAATAACGCAAAAAGAGAACCTGAAACATAAACAACTTCCTGTGACAAAACTGCTCTTACAGAAAGTGTCAGCTCAGAACGTGCCGCAAGTGAGTGATCACAGGGACAGAGTAGGGCTGGGCGACATGGACCCTAAATCATATCTCTGTATTTTTAGGCTGAATGGCAATAGACTGATCAAAATAAAATGCAGACAGGGTTTCCTTCCCTGACTATTGGTTCTTCATAAAATATTTACACAATGAGATTTTTGCTAAATAATCAGCAATGTGGATATAATGACTAAGTGGGTAAACGCAAATAATAGAACAGCTAGAACAGTCTGGCAAGTTCAGAAAATCACACATCACTTTACTGTAATGCAGCCTTTAAAACCAGGAAAAGTCACAACACTTATGCCATATATCATATCCAAAATCTAAGACGATATCTAGTCTCATATCACGATATTGATATAATATCGATATATTGCCCAGCCCTAGGACAGAGTGTCTCAGTGATGGCAGCATAATCATACAGCAACGACTGACATTTATAGATTAATTCACAGAATCCAACTGCTCGCAGATAATGGCTATTGACTGATAAGCTGAAGCACGTCACAGCCTCATCTGAAACGACATGAGTCACGGTTTAGAGTGACACACACACACACACACACACACACACACACACACACAGACATCACATACACTCATACACACACACAGACATCACATACACTCATACACACAGACACAAACATAAACAAACACAGACACACAGACAGACACACACAGGCTCCCGTACCCGGATCTGATTGCGTAGTTGCTCAGCTTCCTGTCGTAACTGTTCCAGTTCGCTCATGGTCCCTGGGTGATGAGCTCAGGCCGCGCTCCGCTCAACTATACTGACTGGGAAAACACACACGCTCGCGCGCGCACACACACACACACACACACACACACACACACGCACGCACACACACACACGCGCACACACACACACTCTCTCTCTCTCTCACACACACACACACACACACGCACACACACTCTTTCCAGCTGACACCTGCAGGACAGAGAGAGAGAGAGAGAGAGAGAGAGAGATACTGTAAGTTCAACAGACAGAGTGAGGGATGTGGCTTTTTGGACAGGAAGACGACCATCAAACAAACAGAGGTATCCTGTGGGCTTGGCTGTTTTGTTTTGTACTGAGGGGGCAGTTTTGTTTGGCTGCATTGAGGCCAATGCGGAAGTACAAAAAACTGCAGTTCCTCGAATGGCCACTTGAGGCTGGCTGCAAAAGTGAGTCATTCCCCATTGACCTCCATGTTAAAATGCCTGACTTTACAGCAGAAATCAACGTGTTTACACTTACAGCAGTGCCTAAGTTTAAGCTCAAACACAGCCTTCTTCGGCTGTGTCATTTCGGGTTCAACTGCTCCACAGCGCCGGATGTATCGGTTCGGTGCTCAGTGGTGCGAGGGTGTACTGCAGTTTACAATTTAGACCATCGGCTGCGCTTCCTGGAATATCATGGATATAAGACTCGATCCAGTTGCTGTAGCCCTTTTTCTGACTCCTGTACACATTCATCTGCCCATTTATCGATGTGATCAAACTAAATTGGTGTGACAGAACTCTGGTCTACTGCTCCATGTTTAGACAAGGATGTGGATGAGAGTCTCGTTGCCTTCCCAACCAGTGGGTGACGTCATTCCAAGATGGCCGCGCTGTGAATATGGTCTATGGGTGACGTCACACTCACTACTTCCATCTCTATCTTTTTGACACACAGTACCAAAGGGGAGAGAGGAGAGGTGCTGTAGGGAGCGGAGATGGGAGGTGCGTCTACCCTGAGCCCAGGCACCACAGAGGGGGGCCTGGCTCTTCAAAACACCCCCGGCCGGCCCGTCTGGTTCAAAAGGCCATCTGAGCCGCTCTGACCTTTCTGACTCAATCAGCCTTTTGTCTCATTGCATTGTGTCGTGTGCTCTGCCCCGCCCATCAGCCCTGCAGAATGCTGGACATGTGTGTATGCTGGGCCCCGCCCATCAGCCCTGCAGAATACTGGACATGTGCATGTGCTGGGCCCACCTATCAGCCCTGCAGAATGCTGGACATGTGCATGTGCTGGGCCCACCTATCAGCCCTGCAGAATACTGGACATGTGCATGTGCTGGGCCCACCTATCAGCCCTGCAGAATGCTGGACATGTGTGTATGCTGGGCCCGCCCATCAGCCCTGCAGAATGCTGGACATGTGTGTATGCTGGGCCCGCCCATCAGCCCTGCAGAATACTGGACATGTGTGTATGCTGGGCCCGCCTATCAGCCCTGCAGAATACTGGACATGTGTGTATGCTGGGCCCACCTATCAGCCCTGCAGAATACTGGACATGTGTGTATGCTGGGCCCACCTATCAGCCCTGCAGAATACTGGACATGTGTGTATGCTGGGCCCACCTATCAGCCCTGCAGAATACTGGACGTGTGTGTATGCTCGGCCCCGCCCATCAGCCCTGCAGAATGCTGGATGTGTGCGTGTCGTAAACCGTCTAAAAAATATGGACAGAGTCAGCATGACGTCACCCATTGTTTTTTTTTGGACTCCCGTTTTGAAGAGACAGCACAAGACCAGGGGTTTCCCAGAGCTACAGCTCCGCCTGCTACTGGTCCGTGATCTGCAAGCTGCGCGATCACTGGACAGGCGACCTGTCAATCGCGCCCAAATCATAGTCTTTTCTATCATCGATTTTACTCTTAACAGGTGAGTTATATACAAATTCAGCCCCGTACAGTTGTTATAATAAACCTCATCCGTGGCTTTATCACCTACCATCTGGATTAATGCAATGGGGTCCTGTTCGGGGTACCCAGCAAAGCCCTGGACAGGCTTCAATTTGTGCAGAACTCAGCTGCCAGGGTTCTGACCCACACCAAGCCCTGGCAGCACATCACCCCCACCCTCATCCATCTCCACTGGCTCCCGGTCAAGTCCCACATCACCTACAAAATCCTGCTCATCACGTACAAATCCCTCCATGCTCTGCCCCCCAGAACCTATCTAACCTCCTCCACCCCTACACCCCATCCCGGAATCTGAGGTCTTCAGACTCTGGTCTCCTCTCCATCCCCCACGCCCGCCTGGTCTCCTCTCCACCCCCCCCCCCCCCCCCCCACACCCGCCTGGTCTCCTCTCCATCCCCCACGCCCGCCTGGTCTCCTCTCCACCCCCACCCCCACACCCGCCTGGTCTCCTCTCCATCCCCCACACCCGCCTGGTCTGGTCTCCTCTCCATCCCCCACACCCGCCTGGTCTCCTCTCCATCCCCCACACCCGCCTGGTCTCCTCTCCATCCCCCACACCCGCCTGGTCTCCTCTCCATCCCCCACACCCGCCTGGTCTCCTCTCCATCCCCCACACCCGCCTGCCAACCTTTGGGGACAGAGCTTTCAGTGTGGCGGCCCCCACCCTCTGGAACTCTCTCCCTGCAGAGATCTGCAATGCCCCATCCCTGGACACTTTCAAGAACACCCTCAAGACTCACCTGTTTAACAAAGCCTTTGGCCTATAGTCTACTCTGTTCTGTTTTATTTGTTTGTCATTATGTGTCACTTTATTGTTAAGCGTCCTTGGGTTCCTTGAAAGGCACTATATAAATCCAAGTTATTATTATTATTATTATTATTATTATTATTATTAAAACCGTGTTTTGAACCAAGCTGTAAACATGTTTAATCCTGTTGTAAAGATGGGCATTTTATCATGGGGAATTACTCCCTTTTGGAGCCAGCCTCAAGTGGCCATTCGAGGAACTACAAACAGTGATACTTTTCAGTATCACTTCTGCAGCTTCCTCTGTCAACACCCGAGCTTGCTGTGTGTCTGCGTGTGTGTGTGTGTGTGTGTGTGTGTGTGTGTGTGTGTGTGTGTGTGTGTGTGTGTGTGTGTACTGTGTGTCTGTGTGTGTACTGTAAGGAGCTGTGGATGGTTTATTAGATGACGTCTGCAAGTGGGAGAGAGAATTTGTCTGTGTGTGTGTAAGTCAATGTGAGCGTATGTACTGTGTGTGTGTGTGTGTGTGTGTGTGTGTGTGTGTGTGTGTGTGTGTGTGTGTGTGTGTGTGTGTATTTGTTTATATGCATGTCTGGATAAGTGTGTCAGATAGAGCATCTGTTTGTGTGTGCGTTTGTGTGTTCATGTGTGTGTGTGTGTGTGTGTGTCACTACTTCCCTTACCTTAGGGAACGTGAATGTGGGTCACAGAGCACTTACACACTCCTCAGAAATGTTTGGACCAACCCAACCCCCCTCATTTTCCAGGCCGTTTTACAGCCGGCTGTCCAGAAGTCTAACGTGTAACTCCCACATTAATTTTTCACTTCCATTTTCTATAATTCAACAATTAGAGCAAGTCCAGCCCATCCTCTCCACAGGAAGTCATGTTGATTTAAAGAGGAGGGATTTTCCCTCCTTTATCTTCCCTTTTCCAGAAGCTTACATCCACCGCCTTACATGAGGCCTAGTCTAACTCACTGGCCTTACATGAGGCCTAGTCTAACTCACTGGCCTTACATGAGGCCTAGTCTAACTCACTGGCCTTACATGAGGCCTAGTCTAACTCACTGGCCTTACATGAGGCCTAGTCTAACTCACTGGCCTTACATGAGGCCTAGTCTAACTCACTGGCCTTACATGAGGCCTAGTCTAACTCACTGGCCGCAAAGTACAACTGAAATCTAAGAGGCTAAAACCTCAATGCTTTTTTTTTTATACATAGACCAAGTAAACACTCAATTACAAAAATGCTTTAAAGTTCAAAGTGCTGAGATTTAGAGTGCCACAGCATACTTTCATCTCAGTGGAATGCTGCTCTTAAAGACTCACTCACAATTAAATTAGGTTTTGGGCCATTGTGCCTGTGCTTCTGCCATTGAAATATCCTGGACTCTTGTCTCAGCCGAGGACAATAACGAGGCATCGGGGATGCTTTTAGCTGGCCATGAGTGACGTCACCCGTCTCCCCTCGCGGCTGACGCAAGCCCCCTGAAGAGAGGCTCTCAGCGTCAGCTGGCCTGTGATGTGGTGCTGCTCTACGACGACCGGGGGATCTATTGTACGCCTCGACAATATGCCACGTCACGCAGAGCACCTCGTGCGCTCGCCAACAAACCCAACATGACCTTCTATGGTCAGCGAAATGTTTTCAATCGATAGTTTGAGCCTGACGCTTGTGCCGGAGCACACGAGAGAGATGAGAAATGAAAATGTGCGCAGGTGTGACGTACGGTGATGACGTTGAAATATGTGATGTGCCCTTCAGGTGCATTTTTGTCATAAAGCGGCTAAAAGGTCAGCCGAAAGTAATCTGAGAGAGGCCATAACACCTTTTGCTTGCCATACATTTTTGACCTGACTTTGCGGAAATGCCACACATTTCCTCACACTTGGACACTGGGAGATGATGATTACTATAGAGTCATTTAGAAACCAAAACAGGCCACCATATGTACTGTCTGATGTAACCACACGTCAACCACCATCAGCAAAACAAGCTGATGTGACAGAGTGATAATGCCTACAAGGCAGGGTCAAGAAAAGGACGTTTTCCTGTAACATCTCAACTCTCGACTTTTTAGAGAAGTCTTATGGCTGTTTCACACCAGTGCGGCTCTCCGACTCCGTGCGAATAATCGTCATGGAGATTAGCAAATTTTGTTTTAGTTGTAATTGAAGCTGGCACACACCGGCGGCAGTACATTCGTGCATTGCCCCAAATGCACCCCAGCCCCCCCCAGCGACCCCCCAGAAGGACCTCGACGTCCGCGGATTTCCGCCTACGAAAAAATACATTTAGCTTGCCGGGTAGCTTGCTGTAAAATGGGGGAACCCGGCTCATCAATTTGGTTTCTCAAGATCCAATTTTGTATGACAAACACCGCGATGACTACCTCAACAACGAAATCAAGGACAATATATGGCTTCAGATGGCCCATCAGCTGGGATTCACTGAAGATGGTAATGTAGCTGGTGTTATGTAACATAATTTACTTGCTAACGTTGTAAACCACTGTTGTAAACGGATGGAGCTACGTTACTTGTATCCAAGTGCTAACTAGCAGTTTAGCATCAAATTTGGGGTCCGCTGCTACTGCTTGACTCTATTTTCTTTTCTCACTTTTTTAACGGAAAATGAACGTGGGACTGCGAATAATTCGCACCGGTCCTGTGTGTATAGGTTGCAATGCGGAAAATCCGTACGCAATTTCGCACCGCATTCCGCCGCGCATCTGTGTGAAACGGCCTTTAAACCTCAGTGGACACTGATAGTGCTGTGTGTGTGTGTACTGTGTGTGTGTTCTCTTCAGTTGTATGGCTGGAGTCATGTAGCCAGCCAGGCCCAGAGCATGGCACAGGGGAACGGGGTGACAAAGGGGTGTGTGTGTGTGTGTGTGTGTGTGTGTGTGTGTGTGTGTGTGTGTGTGTGTTGGAGCTGCCCATTGTTTGGTGTGTGGCAGCCATCTATAGCAGCTAGTGCTGCTTGGCACTGTCACAGGCAGGACTCTGTGAGGCGCAGCATGGCCATGGGAAGCTTGGACATCAGGGCTGGGTATCGGTACTCGATACCTTTAAGGCAGCGGTTTTCAAACTGAGGCGTGCCTCCCCTGGGGGGCGCGAGACAACTTCAGGGGAGGCGTGTGTGAGGAAAAATCAGAGAGAAGAAAATACACGCAACTTGGCCATGCTGCACAATGGCTGCGCATCCTCCACCGTGCGAATCAGCCGGGGGAGGAGCTCCCGCAGTCTGGCTGGTGGCTGGCTGTCCAGGCGAGTGAGGAGCTGTCAGAGGAGAAACCTAGCTCCACGGAGAAGGAAATCCTGATTTTTTTGAAATGTGTGTTTCACAAATCTGATGGCGGCAGCTCTTTGTATGTACAGTATATCAAACATGCTATGCTCATGTTTTTGTATCTGTTGGGGAGCTATTTCCAACTAATTCTAAGACATTTATGTGGCTGGGGAACCGTCTGTCCGCCCTAGCACAGCCTGGCTGAGACAGAGCGAGGGAGAGAGAGACAGAGCAAGAGAGAGAGAGACAGAGAGACAGAGTGAGTGAGGGAGGGAGAGAGACAGAGCGAGACAGAGACAGAGGCATAGAGACAAAGCGAGGGAGGGAGACAGAGTGAGGGAGGGAGAGAGACAGAGGCAGAGAGACAGAGCAAGGGAGTGAGAGAGACAGAGGCATAGAGACAGAATGAGGGAGGGAGAGAGACAGAGACAGAGTGAGGGAGGGAGAGAGACAGAGGCAGAGAGACAGAGCGAGGGAGTGAGAGACAGACAGAGGCAGAGAGACAGAGCGAGGGAGTGAGAGACAGAGCGAGGGAGGGAGAGAGACACAGAGAGAGAGAGAGAGACAGAGCGAGGGAGGGAGAGACACAGAGAGAGACAGACAGAGGCAGAGAGACAGAGAGACAGAGTGAGGGAGGGAGAGAGACAGACAAGAGGCAGAGAGACAGAGCGAGGGAGGGAGAGAGACAGAGAGAGGGAGGGAGACAGAGCGAGGGAGGGAGAGACACAGAGAGACAGACAGAGGCAGAGAGACAGAGAGACAGAGTGAGGGAGGGAGAGAGACAGACAAGAGGCAGAGAGACAGAGCGAGGGAGGGAGAGAGACAGAGAGAGGGAGGGAGAAAGACAGAGAGAAAGAGAGACAGACAGAGGCAGAGAGACAGAGCGAGGGAGGGAGGGAGAGAGAGACAGAGGCAGAGAGACAGAGCGAGGGAGGGAGGGAGAGAGACACAGAGAGAGAGAGAGACAGAGCGAGGGAGGGAGAGACACAGAGAGAGACAGAGAGACAGAGAGACAGAGTGAGGGAGGGAGAGAGACAGACAAGAGGCAGAGAGACAGAGCGAGGGAGGGAGGGAGAGAGACAGAGAGAGGGAGGGAGAAAGACAGAGAGAAAGAGAGACAGACAGAGGCTGAGAGACAGAGCGAGGGAGGGAGGGAGAGAGAGACAGAGACAGAGCGAGGGAGGGAGGGAGGGAGGGAGAGACAGAGGCAGAGAGACAGAGCGAGGGAGGGAGGGAGAGAGAGACAGAGGCAGAGAGACAGAGCGAGGGAGGGAGGGAGAGAGAGACAGAGGCAGAGAGACAGAGCGAGGGAGGGAGAGAGAGCAACAGAGAGGAAGACATACGAGAGACAGAGACAGACGGAGGGAGAGAGAGACCTGCCTCTTGCCTTAACTTCTCCCCTGGAAAGTCAGATAATTTGTCGTCTCTGACGACAAGGAGACAAGGTCCCTTGGCCTGGTCATGACATATTGTTACAGGAGGAGACGGGGTCCCTTGGCCCGGTCATGACATATTTGTTACAGGAGAAGACGCGGTCCCTTGGCCGGGTCATGACATATTTGTTACAGGAGGAGAAGTGGTCCCTTGGCCTGGTCATGACATATTTGTTACAGGAGAAGACGTGGTCCCTTGGCCCGGTCATGACATATTTGTTACAGGAGGAGAAGTGGTCCCTTGGCCCGGTCATAACATATTTGTTACAGGAGGAGACACGGTCCCTTGGCCCGGTCATAACATATTTGTTACAGGAGGAGACACGGTCCCTTGGCCCGGTCATGACATATTTGTTACAGGAGGAGATGTGGTCCCTTGGCCTGGTCATAACATATTTGTTACAGGAGGAGACATGGTCCCTTGGCCCGGTCATGACATATTTGTTACAGGAGGAGACACGGTCCCTTGGCCCGGTCATGACATATTTGTTACAGGAGGAGATGTGGTCCCTTGGCCTGGTCATAACATATTTGTTACAGGAGGAGACATGGTCCCTTGGCCCGGTCATGACATATTTGTTACAGGAGGAGATGTGGTCCCTTGGCCCGGTCATGACATATTTGTTACAGGAGGAGACACGATCCCTTGGCCCAGTCATTTGTTACAGGAGGAGAAGTTGTCCCTTGAGTGCAGGTGTTGCTGCTGACCCTCCCCTTAGTGCCAGGTCATGTGCAACAATAGGAAGCCACACAGCCAGAGTGAGCGCTCCATGGGAAGCCGTCATGGACAACAGGCTTTCAGGGCTTTTCAGTTTGTCAGAACTTGATGAAGATCCACATCAGACCACACATGAATGGATTTACACTGAGACAACTGGTTCCTGTCATGGCCTGGGATCTTCTTGGGTCACATAAGGAGAAACTCATTCACGTGAGCTTCAGACTTGTAAAAATAATGTAATGTAAAATGCAGGTTCATTGGGGGTGCAGGTACTGCAGCAGTGCTGGGGGCCTGACATGACTAGGAGTTAAAGATTTAACATGATCAATAGCCAGTAAGAAGGGGGGGGGGGGGGGGGGGCTTAGCTAATTTTTGCACCATAGCCAAATGCCAATTATCAGCAAAGTATGCCAATGCAGACACATACAGTGGAATTTTGAATATTTATTATTGCAAAAATAGCATTCTTGTTAGTTAGGCCTAATTACTCTAATTGTCAGTGTGGTAATTAAAAGCAGAGTTACATTTAACCTATACATGCTTACATTTAGAGCATGTTTGCATGTATATTTGTATGGCAATGCATTGATTTTTGGTAGCAAAGTTCTAATGTATCATGTACCATCTGATGGCTTACCAATATTTCCTACCAATATTTAAGTTCACTTTCTTTCTTGACCAAATATGAGGTTCTATATAATTCCTCATAGATAGTTTCTACTTCCTTATTTATGACAAACCCTGTTGGAAGATGTGAATTTAATTGTGAGATGATCAAGCTTGTGATCATCTGTCAAACAATAATCCAGCTGAATATTAATAATAATGATAATAATGATAATAATAATAATAATAATAATAATAATAATAATAATAATAATAATAATAATAATAATAATAATAAGCATATTGCCTTCAATTTTTTTTTTGATATTTAATAATTTAATATTAATTTATTTACTATTTAATATTAATTAAATATTTATGAGCTATTACTGCATCTATACTGATGACGAGCCCAACTAAGAACAAAGAGGAAAACAACAAGAGTTACAGTAAATGTGTGAAACTGAAAGTGGGAGGCAGGGCGGCTCCGCCAGGTGTGAACTTGTTCAGGTAACCAATGACTATTCCAAACATCTGCAGAATGAAGGAAATATCAGCTGTCTTACTGGAAATTCACCAGATAATCTCTCCAATCTGCAGATGTTTGGAATAGTCAATGGCTACCTGAACAAGGTAACCAATGACTATAATCATAGCCGCAGAATGGAGGAATTATCTGGTGAGTTTCCAGTAAGCTGGTACAACTGGAAAACTGACATTCAGTATCATTTAAGTCAGATTAATGACATATGAAAAATACTTTTGAAAACATCTGGTATGAAGAATACATCACCTATAGTATAGTTAATAAATTACTGAAATTGTAACAAAAGCTTAATTACCTAATCTGTATGTGTGTGTGTGTGTGTGTGTGTGTGTGTGTGTGTGTGTGTGTGTGTGTGTGTGTGTGTGTGTGTGTGTGTGTGTGTGTGTGTGTGTGTGTGTGTGTGTGTTTTCTAGTCTCACCAGTTTGGCTGAAACAATGAATAAACGTATAAAGATGACTATTAAAAAACTATTAAAAAATCTTTGCAGCTTGGGTTCCTTCCTGCCACAAAAATCTAATCAAATTAAGGTCAATGGTCTGATGTGCATCTCAGTCCTGAACATGGACGCTTTGGAAAGCCCTGCTCTGCTCAATATTTGGGTTAGACTGGTGCAAGGCCAATACACACAGCTGGAGTGACAGGAGTCAAAACTGACACGTTTATTTGACTGTCCGCAGTCACCTCTTCTGAGGCGTGCACCGTGTTGTTTGGACTGCTGGCTATTGCTGAAAAGATAACAGTGATTTTGTCGCAGTTGGAAACATCAAGGATGAGTACAGCAACTTTTAGGCTACAAAATGTATATCATTTTACATTGTAGCAGCAGCCAGCAACAACAACAACAACAACAACAACAACAACAACCCACTTCTCATACAGAGAAAGCTCTTACTGCTGTCAACTACAGCGCAGACAGGAACGCGTGATAAACATCAGATCGGTCACATAGATACAGACTCGGTGTGTGATATTAACATAAGCTAATCTGTCTGCATATTTCCAGACATTTCTAATAATACATATTACGTACAAGCAACAAATTGCTACGCGCCCCCTTACATGGACGAGCTACCAGTTGCGGCTCGGGTAAACTGAAGGCAGATTGTCATGTATAATTGATAGAAAAATGGAAATAATTTAAATATCCAGGGCATCTTCTTGCTCCACATATGAGAGGACTGATGCGTGAGATGTGAACGCCGCTCAAATGAACATGTTAATATTTAGTGTGAGGTTCGGTGCATGGTAGATTTCCGCCTGAGAGTCATTTGACAGCGCTGCCTGCGAGCAAGGCCGCGTTTTGATAACAGTCCATTTTCAGCAGTGGAAAAAAATAACAGAGAATAGCATGCTACTTAACGTTATAGGCTGGGAACAGTTATGAAGAGCAATAACGTTACTGCCCCAACACACAGACATCTCACTCTCCAGACCATTTGACGCATCCCCTCTAACGTTAACGTTATATACAAAACAAAAGCCGACATGAGCAAAGCAGGAAATAAAGGCAAGAAAATACCAAGAAGATAGCCTACACGTCCTTACCTGAAGCAGGCTTCTCTTCTCGGCTCAGTCCGTGTCACACTGACCCGTTTTCAATCACTCATGATGCTCCCAGCTAGCAGAGGGATTACAAAGATAGCTTGTGTTAATTTTTAAAACAATTAAAGCTGATTTAAAGGGCCAGGAGCTGGCTGCAACTCCGGCAGGATTCGACTAAATTTTCACCCAAGCAGCAATCTAATCACCACACCCATGAAACTGGGAACATGGCAACAGCCTACGCCGAGGGGTGCGCACGAAGAGAAGGCAGCAATTCTTATTTTTTTATATACGAGACTGTTATAACGCGTTAGAAAATACCATTAGCTCATAATTAGCTCGTAATTACCACCGTGTTTCCATACGCTTGGTAATGAGGTTTTCTGCTTGTGCGCTCGAATCGACTGTGCCGACACGGCTGTCTCCCCCACGGGAAAATGGTTTGGTCTGTCAGCCCCCTCAACAAAAAAAGAACAGACTGGGATACAGGAAACAAATTGTAAACCTATGGAGCTGGTAGTAGTTAATTCAAATGGACTTCACCCTGCTTACCAAACCTGTTTATCTCTAAAACCTCATATATATACACCAGCAAAGAGAGTCGTGATAGTGTGAGGGGTGCGGTAGAAGCTAAATACAGTATTTTGTAGTCTGTGAATGAATGTAATCTATTACTTTTGGACTTGTCATTATTATATTAGAACACCCTTTTCATATCAAGGACCCCTAATTTAGTCCACATTTGAGCCATAAACTCCCATTTGATGAGATTTTGTCTCTCGGACCCACATCTGAGAATATTTTTTATAGTCAGATAATGATTTTGTCCAGAATTCCATGGCTATCTGTATTGCAGGTAGAGAGATAACAGTGACTATCATCCAAATAGTCTCCTACATTCTCTAGGTGTGCTTGTAGATGAAATAATGAATGATATATCATATCATCCATATGCTGGGGACCCCCTGGAATGCCCTCAAGATTCCCAAACCCCACGTTACACCACTGCAATGCATGCAGTTCCAGTCCATAATAAACAGGCTGTGTAGCTGTAAACAATAAATCAAATATAACCTTAATATTTCTTGAATAATACCGAATAAATAAAATGCACTTTCACGATTAAATCCAGTATTGCACATGCATGTATCATCAATGCAGAACAATAGAAATTAATCAGAATACAGTAAAAAAAAATAAAGCTACAAAATGTTTGGATCATGCCAAGCCTCGCCCCAGTATCCATGGCTGGCTGGCCTGAGTTTTCTCATTGAAAAGGATCTCTCTCTCTCTCTCTCCATTAGGACAGAATTAATTTTTAATGGGGCCAATGAAAGGGAGCAGTGGGATAGGCTTTTCCATATCTCTGCACGAGCCATAATCAATGAAGGGGAGATGAAAGTTGCCCAGCCCTCGGTTTCCTTTTGGAATGGCACGGGGTCAGATTAAGTCTAATTGAATTCACACACAGCAGTAGATTAAGCGTGCCAGTCCCATTTCCCCCTAAACACATTATGGGGATTAGGATTAGGATGATAGCAGACATATTTAGTGGTTGGTTTGTCAATGGTGCAGCCTGGATTTTGTCATTGGATTACAATATGATTATGACTGATTGTGACGGGAAATATGACTCAGTATGAGAATTTAATTATTATTAAGTTAAGTTATTCATATGGTCAAGGACAGTGGTTTTCAAGGTGTGGTCCAGGGTTCCTTATAGGGGTCCTGGAGGGGTTTGAGTAGGTCCTCAAACAAAAAGAGAAATAGATTCATTTAATTTGCTAGAAATTATTAGAGAATGCATTGTATAAGAATGACTTAAATAATCATAGTTTCAATCTGTTATCTCGTACAATTTAGAGAGTTAATTAAATACCAAATCGTAACAACAAAAATCCTCATATTAGGGTTCCTGGGACAAAGTCTTATAGCGTCCGTGGCCTGATGTGAATCTATTTGGGGCTCTGTGGCATGAAAATGTTCGACAGTCCAAACAACATGAAGACTTGTCTGAAAGCCAGAAACAAGTCCAATGAGAAGATGGAAAACATTTGAGAAGAGTTCAGACAGCCTCGGGGAGTGTCTGATTCAAAACTGATGACAGTGCTATTTCTCATCTGGGTTTGAAAACCCAACCAAACATGTTGGTGTCATCACAGGTTAGAGTCATAGGTTCTTTGGTTTTCTAACTTTTTAGCAGGAAACGCTTGAAAAAAGAGCTGTTCATTGTCACAAATATTGATTGCACTGCCCTTGGCTGCAGCATTAAGAATTATTAAACCTTCAGTATTATCATCATGATGTTAGAATGGCAGAATTTGGCAGTTCTCATGCATACTGCGATAGTACAGAAGATGATACAATAAAACAAGATATGGCAATAACCTGAGCATAGGCTGATGAAGGCTTGACGCTGAAACGTTCGTTGTGTGCCGTCCCAGGTGCCTTATTACATTTCTGAAAGGACATTTTTGAGTGCTGGCCTACTTCTATTACTCTAATAACCTGAGCATGACATCATATTGGATCAGCCCAAGCTTTTTGTCAATTGTATAAGCTACAATTCATTCTCAGAAATCCATGCCACGATCATAAATGAGACTATATAGTCTGTAAATGGATTGTTTATCACGCAATTGTAGTTAAATACAAACTTGTGCTAAGTTTTATAAGAGTCAATTGATTAGCAGTTTTATTTTTTGCCTTTTTTGGTCCAGAGAGGTTGAATATGACTATTTAAGGGAGTCAAGTCTTCCTTGTGCTGTGCGACAGGCTCTAGTGAGCAAAAGAGACTGAATTCATTAGCCAGCTGAGAATCAGAGTCAAGGTGTCCAAGCACATCCTTGGCCAATCAGGTCCCTTGGCCCATTGCCTGGCAACCAAAAGAGAGGGAGGGAGCAAATTGACACTGTAAAAATAGCACATCAATAGCCTGGTGTCTGAGACACACACACACACGCACACGCACACGCACACGCACATGCACATGCACATGCACATGCACACACATACACACACACACACACACACACACACACACACACACATGCTGGTGACGCTATAAATAGCCTCCTGGGGGCTTGGAACAGGTATCCATCCTTCTTGTACAGTACAGTATCTCAACTCTTTGTCCAGGACACATAGTTGCATCGATGCAAAGCCAGCAGGGCTAGTAGAAGGAGCACTCAGTCAGCTGTGTGGAATGATTTGAATGTTTGGGGAATTTTTCTGTTTTAGTGCCTGGAAAGACAACAAGAGCTGACCTCACAGCATTATCATGACATTGTAAAAGCTTTTCCCTAAACTCCCAACACGTAGACTTTTGTATGTCTTTGGTCCATGTCAGTGTCATTTTTGCCTAGATGCAAAGCTGCCATGTTGCGGTGTGCTGTTTTGTGGTGACAGATTTGAATGAACAGTAACAATCATTAAGCTGCATGGACAAGTTTGCATGTTGGAGGGAGTTTATGGTTTTAAGTCTTGCATGAATAATCTGGATGCTATCAGATATTTTCTATACTGTGTGGGATGCATAGCCTATCGTCTCATCTGCTCTCAATCAATACTAGAGTTGTTCCGAATACTGATACCAATACCAGTATCGAAAATGCCTTCGATACTGCCTAAAATGCGGATATTGTGTATATTTAGTAACGCGAGTCTATACATCGATCCTATACCACATAATTTATTAGTCCTGATCCCCCCCCCACCCCCGCCTTCCATACCCCCACCCCCACCTGGATAAAATGTTTTCCCGGAAATAAAAGGGTTTAACCTCAAGCCAGTTCATATAACAATGATAGCAAGCAATCATATCATACAGGGTTAGTAAAACTATAGAACAAAACCACACACACAAACAATTTTGTTTTTTTTAACACACTGGTATCGGATCGGCCAATATAAGTTCAGGTATCGGAATCGGCACCGGGAAGGAAAAATTGGTATCGGAACATCTCAGATCACTACAGTGTCGCATTGTTCAAATGCATCACACTGAATTGCAGCATTAGTGTCTTTCACAGAATGGCACAGCCCTGCAGAAGAGTAAAAAAATAGATCCACCATGTCCAATTCAGTTTCACAGGACTGCTCCAAAATGAGCCCAATACGTGGGTGATGGAATCAAGTGGAGATAATGGGATGTCAATCAAAGCAGCTTCTCAACACCTATTTCTATCCTCACGTTCCCATTCTCTGCCCTCATGTGCCGCGGTGCCCCGACCACCTCCATGTAATACTTCCACTGTATCAAAGGCAATTAAAAGATGTAGCAACAGCAGAGCCTTAAAAGGCTTTATCAGGCCCGTCTTATCCACCAGACATATCTCCAGGGGAGGCTGGCCGTTGCCACAGCAACCCTCACAAATGGCAACTGACGTCAAGAAGGTAGGAGAGAAATACCAGGGAGAGCCAGAGCTGCTATGCATAATGGATCATTGAAAAAAGGGCCCTCTCGAAGAGTGCTAAAGTGACTTAAAATACGAGTGGCTTGCTGGGTTCGCCATCACCTTTCTCCCCCCCCTCTCTATCTCTCTCTCTCCCCCCCCCCCTCTCTCTCTCTCACCTCCCTCCCCCCCCCCCCCCCCCCCCTTTCTCTCTCTGAGTGGGTGTGTGAGATGAGGGAAATAGATGTTGACAGTTCCAGGGTTTTACAGGCTGACTGGCACAGCTTGGGCTAGGCTGGGCCCATTGAAACTATCCGATTTGACTCAAAAGCTGCTCACGAAGCATCTCTTCATAACACAGTACACATACAATGGTTTCTATAGAAACCCCGTATCATTTATTCTGTTTGGCAACTGTGATCACAAGAGACTCTTCTCCTATAGGAACATGCATGCTGATCTTCTCCTATAGGAATGTGCATTCTGATTGGATAAGAGCACATTACAGATGTTCTTTTGTGATGTCTCTGAAAGGCAAAACCTCTCAAACCAGAAAACATGACAGCTACACTGCAACTCTCTCAGACCAAGGCAAAGAGAGAGAGAGGGTCTGCTCTCTGCTGTCAACAGCCTCAGTCGATCCCATAGGGACAGCGGTTCTCAACCTGGGGTCCCGGGACCACCAGAGGTCCTTGAGGGCGTTCCAAAGGGGCCACAGTGGCTCTAATGTGGACTAAATTAGGGGTCCTTGATATGAAAAAGGATGACAATCACCGCCCATGAGATACACAACATTCACGCTTATAGGTTCTCAGAGATGGATCAGTTTGGATCATGTTAAAGTCCAGAGCATAACTGCAGGCGGTTCTTGTCTAATCTCAGGCTATTGTTGGCCCAGGAGAGCCTGTGACTGTCATGGTGGCAGCTCGCTGAAGCGCCCTCATCATTTCTGCGATAAAGCTTCTCGTGTCGTGTTGGACTCACACTCTGGAGAAGCGGACACTGATTGCGGAGCCCAGTTTGCTGATGGCAAAGGCCAAGTAGGCTACTGTTGCTACCCGAATGCATACAGGAACAGTGAGTCCTTTGACGGTGTTCGGATACTTAAGAGACATTTACCAGACTCACCCCATAGATAATAATTAATTTTTAATTATTAAGCCTGGTTAAAAACATATTAAAAAAATCATTTTCTTAAATAAAAGGCAGCAATGTGGCCTAATATCTAAGACCATCAATTTTCTTACAACGCAACAACATCCAATATCATATGTCCTGTCTCAGAACCCACCACTGGCTAAGTTACTGTAGGCCTGTTGTATTGTACATGCCTACGATGCAAATGTAGGAGTGTTAGTAGGCCGACTGCTTGACTTTCGTTTCAGTGAAGAAGCTGTAGAGGAAATGTACAAAGAGCAGAAGTGAGAGTTTGTCAGTCCAGGGGAATCCCAGAGACTTCCTTAAATCAGAGGTGCAACAACCAGCGCAGAGAGCATGAATTAACATGCTGTGACTTTCATCTGTAGAGTGACTCATTCTAGTCGTAGGAAAATTCCCATTGTGAAGAAATGCATCAGCACATGCACTGTGCTGCTTTGATGAAACGAGGTGGGGTGCAGCCTGCTGTGCTAATGCCCCCCTCCTCTAAATGCCTCCCCTCGTAGCTGAAACACTATGATACCAGATTATCATTTATTCATTACCAGGAGCCAACAATTAATTTGGCTTGACATTTTGGTGCGCCACAGGTTCAAAACACAAGATAAGACCAAGGTGTTGCCTCCTGGCTGCCTGAAAAGCAAAGCGAACACGCCCCTTGATGCCAGACACACTGGTCAGTCTGGCGAGCCCGTAGATACCACCACTGGTTCCTCTGTGTGATTTCTGCAGCAGTGGCATTCGTTTTAGTTTTGGCTCCACACCCATCCATCCCTGCTTTGATCCAAGTTATGCTTCTGGTGCAGCAAATATTGTTCTTTATATGCTTTACCATGATAAAGGCATTATACTTCTTGTGTTTTAGAGGGAAATTTTAACTTCACATTTTCTCCAGTGGTTGTAGCGTGGTCCAGTGGCATTGCTGTAACAATGCCTCACAGATGAATGAATACAGAGCACACTAGACACTATGCACACACTGGTACACTGCACACCAGCAATGCTATATTTATGAATAAAATATATTATAAGATGTTTTTACCTTTCTCCAGTGCAGACGAGTAGGAGAGGAAGTGGGCGTTTTCTGCATGCGTCCTAAATTGCATGGATTGTGAGTTGTACAGAGAGCGTTGTGGTTTCAGTTCTTCCTCTCAGCTTGGTGTAGATGCTGCTAGGAGGAGCGCTAACTGGAGAGAGAGAGAGAGAGAGAGAGAGAGAGAGAGAGAGAGAGAGGGGGAGAGAGAGATGGAGTATGAGGTGGACTGAGTGGGAGGGTGAGCATGGTGGGCAGGGGAGAAGGGCGGTGGAGCATGAGATGAAGAGTAATACTTCTATTAAAGGGAAAGGGTTTATTTCTTATGACAATAATGGGTTGAGATTAAAAAAAAAAAAAAATTGTATTTAAGAAATTCTACTGGGACAAACTTGATAAGCTGTTATTCCACAGATTCTTCACGAGCTTGATGGTTACCTGTGTAGATTCCTTTTCCTTTCTTTTTTTTTATTATTAGAGAGCGACAGAACGGCAAGACAGAGGTGACAGACATCAACAGTTGCCTTCAACATACAGCTTGGGGTCAATTCATGGATGAACTCATCAACCCCTCAGGAATTGTAATAAAAAAAATCTAGCAAACAGAATTGGAATTTTATTGGAATTTCAGTAAGTTTAGTTTAATTCAATGAAATACTACTGTTTTATTGTGTAATAATGTTTTGTCTTGTTTTTATTTTCTTACCACATACCATAGGAGCGTAATAACATTATCAATGTTGAATGTCATTAAATGTTAAAGGGACCTTTCAGGTGGTATTTGAAGCATGTATTCGTTATACATACATTATGATTGTACTTGATTTGTTTAACAATTGTGATTGACTGTACATACTTGATTTGTTTAACTATTATGATTGAGTGTACTTGGTTTGTTTAGCTGTGATTTATTTGATTCATAATGTTTGTTTTATGTTTAGCAAGTCAAAACAAACTCTCTTAAAAGTGGAATTTCATGGAATTCAATTATTGTCATTCCAATTACACTCCCATTCTGTTTCCTTCCGATTCCAATTCCAACTCCAGGAATTTAAGTGGAATTTTCCATGCATTCCCAGTTCAATTCATGAATGGCCAAAGCCCTGTCCTCCTGGAATGAACTGTTTGCTAAATGGATTTCTGATCATTAATTAATTCATTCATTCAATCATTCATTCAATCATTCTCTCATTCATTCTCATTCAGCGTCACCAGGAGCTGGAGCCTACGTACCCAGCATGCATTGGGCTGAAGACAGGGACCTTGGACGGGTCGCTATTCCATCACAAGCATAAAGTATTACTAACCCATTATTCCCGTATGAGCAAGTCAACGAGTTTCCAATTTGCATGTTTTGGGAGTTTTTGGTTACACTCGGGCAATTGTGATGTCACTGATGATGTCACAATGTCTATGACATCATCAGTGATGTAACTCGAGCAATTGTGATGTCATCATGTCTATGACATCATCAGTGATGCCACACGAGCACTCAATGATGTCATCAGTGATGTGGGCTCTGTCTGCGATTTTGGTCTGCCACTCGAGCAATTGTGATGTCATCAGTGAGTCTTGTCAAGTTGATATAGGCCTATATACAGAATATATATATATATATATATATATATATATATATATATGAATATTTTTGTCATTCTCCTATATTGAAATGCCTTTTGCGCCACAATATAGCTGTTTTCTATAGCCTACTAGTTACATGTTACTTTGGTAAAAATGAATAAAATAGATACCGGTAGGTCGTGACTCGTGAACATAGCTTTTTCATCGCTTTCTGCACAGCAAAGCAAGACGTTTACTCACAGAAGCTTGATATCACGTCACGGGCAAAGACGGAAGTTGGGGAGCCGTATTGAATTCTGATTGGACAGCTTGACCAACGCAGTGTGGCGCTTGCGTTTGGTGGATCTATGCTAACAATTTTCTTTTGTTGTGATTAACCGTATAGCGGTTGTGATTCTGCTGTAATAATTCACAGAACGAGAAAAGTCTTCTTGTAATTATTTAGAGAATGAGTGGCGGGGTGTATGGAGGCGGTGAGTGAGATTTCATGTCAAAATATAATTACATTTTTAACCACGTTGCGTTTGTAGTTCTAGCCAGCAAGCTCAAGAGTTAGCCAGAGCTAGGTTAGCTCTGCTAACGGTTAGCCCAGTAGCAAGCCGAAGCTGCATTTATGTTAACATTGTTTGTACTGTTTACTCATATTAGAATATAGATATGTCACACTAAGTGCCTCGTCTAACGGGGTAAACTTGTCCCATAGATAAATGTGGTTAGCTAGTCGGTACAGCTAACGTTACCTAACGCGAACTACCGTTAGCAAATGAATGAAAGTGGGCTTGCCGATTGGAATCACATTCATGAGACATCCTGACCTAGGCTGTATATTTACAGGATTTGTATTATTTTGCATGGTCATTTTTCTTTGGAATGTGTAAAAGTGCCATTCTGACCATGGAATAAATAACTTGATAACTTGACTTATGAATCTTACGTTAACGTTACAGTGATCCGGTGTTCTCATACTTAACTATATTATTTACATTTGAGCCATTTCGCTGAGTGTAAAGTAAAAATAATATTGAAATCCTACAAGCAGCTAATGGTAAGGAGTGCACAGGTCAGACTTTAGTGCCCTTAACGTACAATATTCCCGTGTTTTAGCGGTTAGTGAGAAGAGAGTGTTTGCACCTTCCAGTGGTTTGCAACGTGGGGTCTCTAACTGATGAATGAATTGTTAAACTTAAACATTATTACATTAACAAAAAAAATACACAATTAGAGAATGTGGAATAAGATCATAGAATGTAGATGTAGATCATAGTTTCACTGATGTCTCTCTACCTACAATACAGATTTGAATGGAATACAAAATCATATCTAACAATGACTATTCGCATAATGTGGGTCCAAGAGACAACATATCATCAAACGGGGGTCTGTGGCCCTAATGTGGACTACGGTAAATTAGGGTCCACTCCTTGCTATGAAAAAGATTCAGGAATCTCTGGTGTAATCAATGTGAAGATGAATGTTACAATTCAAGACTGATTTGGAGCACTTGTGTCTCTTCTGCAGATGAGGTGGGAGCCTTGGTGTTCGACATTGGCTCATATTCTGTGAGAGCTGGCTATGCGGGAGAAGATTGTCCCAAGGTAAGTGGATCAGTCAAATGACCTGATTAACTATGTGTCTTTTTTTCTTCCTCTGGGCATCTCTTCATCCTCCCGTGGGGCAAACACCAATGTGGAAAGAAATGAGGTCTCTCACCCTGGAGACAGACAGCAAAAATTGAGTTCAGATCGTTCTGGAATACTTGCTTGCTTTTGATTTATATTTGCCTCGGGAAGAGATAGTGCTTTGCTCTTTAATAAATAAAGCACACGCCTTGTTTTTTTAACCCACTGATTCTTCATTGATGTGGTTGTGATGTGACTGGGGTGTGGACAGAAAACAAACAAACGTAGCAAAGTTGTACTTGCCTTATACATATTTTTTGTGTCCTGGTGTTTCACTGGACTAAGACGCATTGAATTATGAAAGTGTCGACTAGCAGCCTATTGTCAGTTGGCCAAACATCACAGATGGCAGAGTAACAGGTGGATGGAAAGGTAGAGAGGAAAATAGGTAAGAAACTGACCGGTTTAATAAGAGAAAGTAAATTGCGCTCATATTCTGCTTAAACCAGTGATGACACGTTACTCTTGTGTGGTGTTTTGTTGGGGCTGTGCTCAGGCGGACTTTCCCACGGTGATTGGTGTGACTGTGGACCGAGAGGATGGCAGCACGCCCATGGAGACAGATGGCGACAAGGGCAAGCAGAGCGGCACCACCTACTACATCGACACCAACCAGCTGAGGGTCCCCAGGGAGAACATGGAGGTCATGTCGCCGCTCAAAAATGGGATGAGTGAGTCTTTGCTCATGTGTAATGTGCATTTTAATGTTTCATTTATTTTCATGATTTATTCTTATATTTTTCCATTTCCCCCTTTCTCTCAAGTACCCCCTGTAGTACTTCCACGTACCCCTAGGGGTATGCGTACCCTAGTTTGTGACTTGTTGATGTAATTACGTCACACCGTTATATACAGTCTATGGTTACAGTGCTTAACGGTATGACATACTGTACCTACTGCAACAACAAGCATGGCTGAAAGCGGCTCCACAGCGGAGGAGTTGAAAAGGGGGAGTTACTATAGTGTGGAAGAAGTTTGGTTACAAAAGAGCATGTACAACAAACCACGGTAATATTTGAAGGCATATTTGAATATAAGGCAAACTGTTACATTCATCCTCATATATAAAACCATACATATTTTGTTGCAGTTGTATGTTCTTGAAATGAATAACATTATTTTAAAGTATTTTGTCATATCATCAAGAATATCGTTGTGGCAGAAATACCCTGAACTATCGTGACATTTTAGGGCCATATCGCTCAACCCTATTATAGAGTATAGACCAACATTAAAAAATTAAAATAAATAGGGGACTATAGGATTATTATTATTATATATATTTCTACAAGCATTGTAGCGATTATCCACTTGATAATTTGGGCTGACTTTAGCTATCACCTACGGTAATTCCCATAAATAAAGAAAAACAAAAAAGTAAATAATGAAAATATCAAAAACTTCACTTCACCTCACAATCCATAAATGAACATTTGTAGCCTGTAGTTTGAAAGTATATTGCCCTGTTTGTCATGGCCGCCTATCTATGATTTTTGGTCAGACAATTGACTTGACAGATGAATTCGTCATCACTACCCTGACTGTCACTCAATAATGAATATTAATGAGTATCTATAGACCAAAGAAACTCATTATTATCATGCTGTGGTGCCCTAGCTTGCTTCCCCATATACTGTAGTTTAGTAATAGAAATCTTTCTGGTCCACAATGGGGCAATTCATTCCACAGCAAGCAGTTCAATACATCAACATTAGAAAGATATAATCGCATATCACAAAAACACAATGTATGACACAATATAAATGTAAATCTATGCTGAGAAGAAAACCTCATGGTGGAAGCCATGCCCCTTTCCATCTTAGGTTTACCCCGTTTCTGCCTCCCAGTGATCATATATATTTTTTTTACCTCCTGCCTCCCAGTGATGGTATCTTTGTGTTTGCTGACTGTCGAGGCTGGAGTGGAGGATATTGTGTCTCCAGAGCTGTCCTTGGTGCTGAACTTGAAGTTTATGTAAAAGAGCAATTGAATAAAATCACCAGTCGCTGCTTTGACCTGAATATAGTTTCCAAGGCTTTGGTCAGGAGACACAGCACGTCCATTCACTACTGTCTGCAATTTCCTGTTTTCCTAATTCTCTGCCCAACTGTTTCCTATTCCTGTTTTGATGTCTTCTGTTTGATGTTATTTTGTTTCTCTATTTGACAACTGTTACCCAAAAGCTTTACACAGGGTTCATGGTCATGGAAAAACCTGGAAAATCATGGACATTTAAAATGCCATTTCCATGTCATGGAAAAGTTTTGGAAAAAAACAGCTTAGACCAGGGGTAGGCAACCCCTTTGATATGAAGTGCCATTTTCAAATTTGCCTGTCAACCATTGTGCCCAAGTTTTTCTTTTTAGCTCAAGGACCTGACATTGTCTTTCGCATCAACATTTTCATCTGCTCTCTGCTGCTTTGGAATGTATGGAAAGCATGGGACGCACCGTAAATATGGTCACTACAGTAAATATCATAAAAGACTAACTGCAAACGGCTGTAATTTGGCATTTCAAGATTTCTACAAAAACTCTCAATTGCGCACTTATTGCTACTGTCTGCTGCCGTGCCACTGGTTAAGGGTTAACCGTTAACCCTTCGCATCATGCCAGAGGTGGCACCCGACTTAGCTACTGCATCAACGAACTTCAGCTTTAGCTTTAGCTAATCGCTCCCTGCTAACATGAGTTCCTGTTGCCAAATCTCGCGAGAGTGTGTTGCTGAGATAGAGACATGTCTTCTTGAACAAGTTTAATTTTCTCCTGATCTGTCTGTCTGAAAAATGCCATTTTAGTGTCAGAATATTCAGAAGATATATGGCTTCGGAGAATGGGCCGAATATTTACTTGAATGAATATGGGGGCGAAATAATCTGAGATCACGTTGACTTTTGCCATTGACTCCAATAGACCCAGGCCTGCCGAAAATCTCTTAGTGGCCGTGTCCGTGAAACACCATGGGCAAAAGCCGCATTCCAAAATAACAGGAAGTGAGTTGAAGTTGGGCCGTCTTGCTTGAAATCCCATCGTCTTTGGTGTCTGTGTGAAGTGCTCCTGCCCGCTGACCTAGCTGATGATGCTAATCAGAATGTGCTCCAGTGGAGTTTGCCTGTGAGGCTATTTAGAGACAAGTGTGACACCAATCTTAATTGCAGCAGAACAGCACCGTGGGAGCACAGGCCCCCTCAGAGAGCTGACCTGGAACATTTGTGCCTGGTGCTGAAATTATTATCCAAAAAAGCTCATCATCGCTCTATTTTCTCCACCATCTGACCCAGCAGCATAGATGAAAGACAGGCATGCTTTGTGACGTCAAGTTTTCTGTAGGCTTATACCTATGAGCTCTAGATGGCTCATAGTTATGGCTTTATTTATTTTGTCTGAACTGGGACTGCCACATTATAGCAACACTTATCACATGCATAAAGTCAATGTTTGCTCTCTATTCGCATGTTTTTTTATGCAGGTTTCACCAGGAACTGTAAACTGATACTCAAAACCAGGTTTAAATGGAATCTGAAAAATATAGAAAACATAACTCCACAGTAATTTAACATACAGTATAACAAACTTCTCTCCTTGTTTTTTATCTCGCCCCTTGTGTAGTCGAGGACTGGGACAGTTTCCAGGCCATTTTAGATCACACCTACAAGATGCACTTCAAGTCTGAGCCCAGCCTGCACCCCGTGCTCATGTCGGAAGCCTCGGTAAGTCTTCAGCCGTTTAATCTGTGACTGTATACAGGTCATGTGCACAGGGTGTGAAATTACCAGCCAGCAGCCAAATGCTGGTCAAATTAGCTGGAAGACAAAAGTTAGTTTTGTGCCCTGCATGCACAAATCTGAACAGTAAAGAGCCATTCATTTTCTGGATTCACAATTTTGATTACACAGTGATTTATTAGGAAGATTGTTTTCTTGTTTTCAACCAGCTATTTAAATTTTTTTTACTTAGCCATGATCAGGGTATGAAATTACTATTGACCACCAGCAAAATGCTTGGAAATCATGGCTATGGCTAGGATGTTTCTCTACTCTACCAGCCATCACGAGCGGGCCTACCAGCCATCATGAGCGGGCCTATTCTATTCCAAAAATATTTGGTTGGCAAAATAATGAATTTGTCTGGGTGATTTTGGAATCCATCTGCCCCTGTGGTCAGTGGAAGAAAGAGCTCGTTGGTGGTCCTGATCACCTCTTTGAGAAATGTATCACTGATTTACTGTGTGTGTATCTTACAGTACCATGACCTGTTGCAAATGGGCTATTGACCTGTGTTTCATGTCTGCAGTGGAACACGCGAGCCAAACGGGAGAAGCTAACGGAGTTGATGTTTGAGCATTACAACATTCCCGCCTTCTTCCTCTGCAAAACAGCCGTATTGTCTTCGTATCCTTCACAATGTTACCTCATACACCTCCCAACAGAATGATGGAGTGAAGTGTGCTGCTTGATAATGGTCAGTTTTGTTATGACCAGTGTGTTGAACTTGGCTTCAGACTTGATATCTGATCTCTGTGGAACATTTCCTTCACTCTGAGTACCTAAGCTTTGCCAACGGGCGATCTACAGGTTTGGTCCTAGACAGCGGGGCCACACACACCACAGCCATTCCAGTGCATGACGGTTACGTCCTGCAGCAAGGTGACTGATTATTATAGACTATTGTCAAGGTGATCACTATTCACCTGTCAATTCTCCTTCAAGATTCAGTTTAGGGATTTCATTTGGTCTGTAAAGAGACCTAGGACCTATTAATCTAATGATTGATTAATTGATTGAAGTGTCATGCACTCCATGGTGCCCAACCCTCATGGGTTTACAAGACACCCATAAATGTACAGGGATGGGATTTTATTTATCACAATTTAAGATGATTGATATAAATGCTATAATTCAGTCCTAAATCATTGTAGATGCATCTACCTTTATGTTGCCATCTGCTGGTACAGGTGATAATTTCATTTCTCCCATGCCAATCAAGCCAGCTGTTCTTGCAAATGCTTTATCACTTACCTGTTGCCCTTAGGAATATTGGACAAGAATAATTTTTCAATTATACAGGAAGCTTGTAACCCCCCCCCCCCCCCCCACACACACACACACACACACACACATACACACCTATTTTTAACTCTCCCTTAATTTAAATCCCTTGACAGAATGGGTGGAGATGGAATTAAATCAGATTGTAGAGCAGAAAAACAAAGCCCAGAAGCAGGAAGATGTAACGGGAGACACAGTATGAGGTCTGACATCATATCCACCCTCAAATCATCACCTTACATTCAACAGAAGGATTTGGGAGGCAGCTTTTCAGGAAATGGCAACAACTGTGGCTCGACCTCAAGAGCTAGGCTTACAGCGACGAAGCCATTTGAGTCAGAGCCGCAGTGAAACACAAGACAGAAGAGAGTGCTGCAGGAGCCCAAAAAGGCATATTATAATATGATAAGGGGAAACTGTCACCCAGAAATCAATGAAGTAATTTTAGTTGGTGCGACTTGAGGAAAATGCTAATTTGGAGAATTGTATTACTTGGGCGGTCGTTAAGGACAAACTCATTATGGTCATAGTGGTATATCAAGTTGATTGTCTTAAGGTTGGTTTGTCATTGCAGTGTGTGAATGTGTTATATGGAAAGTACTGTGTGTTGGATTTTTTTTAAGTTGTCTCCACTGTGGTCCGTCTCTACTGTAGCTTCAATGTGACTTATATTATTTTTTCCTCTCTTAGGCATTGTCAAGTCTCCCCTGGCTGGTGACTTTATGAGCATGCAATGTAGAGAGCTATTTCAAGAGTTAAATGTTGAAATAGTCCCTCCCTATATGATTGCATCAAAGGTGAGATCTACTAAAGTAAGTCAAAACTACTCATTTCATTTTAGAGGCTTTCATCTCTCTCTTGGGATTGTTCGGCGCTCTTTGGTTGGGTTATATATTGTAAGTACTCCAGTAGTATTATGTATATATGGCCATGACATTCTTATGTTATCACACCAACACCCACAGTTTTGAACATGGTTGATCCACGTTTGTTTGATTTGCTTTTCATCATATCCATCTATCTTGTAGGTAGCATATTTCACGCTTCTGGTCAGTTTAGAACAAATGCAATAATTTGCTAATTGTATTTTGGCCGATTGACTTTGTGGTGAAAATATAACTAAGTGATGCAGTGTTTCATTTTGTTTTTTCACTGATATGACTGCATAAACTGGTTTCAAATGACCGTGGGTCTAGAAATTGGGGTTGAAGTACACTGACTGTTCAAAAGCTGCTTACGTTGAGTAAAATATAAATTAAATCTAATACTCATTCATTGAGTCCAAAGTAAACAGCTTGTGACGGCTTGGTGGATAATACTTGCAAATTGCAAGAGGTCAAATTCTGCCCAGGCTCTAGTAAAAATCAACATATAGTTGTTACCCAGTAAGTCTCAGAAGCGTGTCTCCAAATAAATGCATGGAAGCACATTGTGTTGTCTGCCTTTTCCCCCCCTTTTCTTCCCTTTCTTGGTTCATGTGTTTCCCCATATTACGATAATTACCGTGCCATGTCTAAACCATAACATTCTACATGCTAGTTAACTGCCTGTAAATGTTGTCTTGTCGTGATGTTAGCTATACTGACGTTTATGGAATTGGGTGTGTCTCCGTCTGTAAAATGGTATGGATTGACAGCTTTGTGCTAGTAATTAGAAGCTATGGAAAGCTGCACATTTGTAAATCAGATACAAACAGATCCTTATAGACAAGCAGGCCGTCTTCATCGGGGTGTTGTGAAGGCCACTCTCAAGCTTTCCAGTCTGAGGAAGTTTGTTTCATTCATTACTTTATAATCTGAACAAGCAGACTGGGAGCAGTGCTAACCAGTTGGCTGCCTTTACCAAGCAAGTGTCCTTCATGTCATCATGCTCCCCTGTAGACCAGCCACTGCCAACCACAGTGTTTTTCTCCATTGCAGGACGGTGTGAGGGAGGGATCCCCAGCCAGCTGGAAGAAGAAGGAGAAACTACCTCAAGTCAGCCGCTCCTGGCACAACTACATGTGTAATGTAAGCAGTCTAGACTCTTCTGTCGCTCTGTACTGTACTGTAGTAGGTATTGGTAACAGACCAGAACATTTGATCAGTGGTGGGGAGGTAGAAATTACAATAAAAATGTATATACATTATATATAATAATCTGATTATATCCTATATTTTGATTGAGAAGTGTTGTCTTGTTGAACTTGCACCAACTCAACTCTCTTACTGTCTGCAGACTGTGATCCAGGACTTCCAGCAAGCAGTGCTGCAGGTGTCAGACTCGCCGTATGATGAGCAGTAAGAGAGTTATTTTGCTTAAAATTATATTTCACTTTAGCACACAGGTAGGAGTTCATAATTTGTCTGCTAGGGACCTTGTACTGTAGTTGCAGCCACTTTTCGTTTTGTATCAATTGGTCGTTGGGTCTAAAAATATACTTCTAATGACACATTCTGACATGGAAAAATAGGTCCAGGTGATGTTATTATGTAATTGGATTATGTAATGTGTTATGCATTTCAGATGTGAGTGGTGTCACATGATCAAGCAGTGACAATATTTGGGGTTATTACACACAGGTTTTTATTATAGACTCAATTCTGCCCAGCCAGTAAACCCAGTCTGTTATTTCTGAATAACACACCACTGTTTCACATCTAATCAGTCAACAAGTCTGGACCATTCTGTTGATTTATGACCAAATTAAACAGAAACACCTTGTGCTCGTTGGTGACTGCAGACAGTCCTGCTGGACCCTTGTTTTGGTGCAAGCTTGTTAATTAATGTAGATTGTAATAATAACATTTCGAATAAACATTTTGTGTCAAATGATTAATGTATTTGGTAATTTCCTGTGTAATAAGCAGGCCAATATACACCGATCTGGCCATTATTGCAAAATTAGCCTTAACTGGGTGATTCAAGACCCCAACGCAAAGCAGAGTCAGAGTTTCTGCAGCTTCTGAAAAAGTTTTAAAAAGTTTTAAATCATATTTAAACTTGAACATGTTCTGAATGCAGTTAAACATGTAGTTTTAAGTCTTAAATTCAATTCTTGAAGCTTTTGGTATTTCATTCTGTCATTAAAACGGTATTTTAAAAGTCTTAAAATTGAATTTAACTAGATACATCTTGCAGATACCCTGTTGTTGTCATTACGTAACTGCACCTGAGCTACTATGGATGTGTCCATCCATGCTAAACACTGAAAATATTCTGACAGGATGACATTTCACTTAAATCCCACAAGATAACTAACTCATTATCCTTCTGGGATAAATAAAATTGTCTGAATCTGAATCATTATATGGCTCCTCTCTTTCCTCAGGGTTGCAGCCCAGATGCCCACGGCGCACTATGAGCTGCCCAATGGCTACAACTGTGACTTTGGGGCAGAGAGGCTGAAGATTCCAGAGGGGTTGTTTGACCCATCTAATGCAAAGGTGAGAGGCGGTTAGCACAAAATACTCCACTAGCCAGCAGTTTTATTCTGGTCTAACAGAGATAAAAGCAGTCAAACATCTCAGCTTATGTCTAAAATCGTTGTCTTTCTTCGGCCCCAAGAAATTCCAAGATAAGTTGTTGTTGGGCCACATACTCTGATACTGTTATCAAAATGAGTCTGGTGTGAGTTGATTCAAGCTTCTAGATGTATTGATTAGTGTGTTAGGTATTAGAGCTGGGTTAAAAAAATATATAACGATATCGAATCAATATTAATTTGAAGGAACTATTCATGAATCCCAATATCAATCTTTTAATATAATGGCTTTTCCCGTCAATGCCCGAAGCGTTTACCCCGTTAGACGCGCGTGGTTTGGTTCTTAGTGCAACAAGATCTCGTAACCATCTGTAAACATTAATATTTTTAATAATGCACCAGGTTAGAGGGTTCCTTGTACAATTTACAAAATTAGTTATTTGAGAATCTCTTTCATATCCAAGCAAAAGTGGTATTCTATTGTAACTGAAAAATCTTATCGAATCGGAAATCAAATCAAATCCGGACCTTGTGTATCAGAATTGTATGAAATCGGGAAATCCGTGGCGATATTATCAATGAGTTGTGTGAGTGTAATTGTTTGTGTTGTCTGATCACACAGGGCCTGTCGGGGAATACCATGTTAGGAGTCGGTCATGTGGTGACCACCAGCGTGGGAATGTGTGACATCGACATTCGGCCGGTGACTACAATACTTTGTGTGTGTGTGTGTGTGTGTGTGTGTGTGTGTGTGTGTGTGTGTGTGTGTGTGTGTGTGTGTGTGTGTGTGTGTGTGTGCAATTGCTATGGCTGCTGCAGTGTGCTAGCTTTTCTATGAGATGCTTGTGTTTACATTTACATTTACATGATACATTGATCATTTTACATGATGCTCTCAAAGGAAAAATCCACCCTCTGATACTCAAACACTTGTAGATATCAATTTGTGATGCATTCCAAGAGTTGTTTTGTGATGATACAGTTGTAATTTACTTATTTGTTGTACCCATTCTTTCTCACTTTCTTCTTCAGTTAGTGATTTGCTTACATTTAACAGAATGGAAATTAGTCAACGCAAATAGCGGGTCTAGAAAGAAGAACCTATTTGTGCGCCCCCGCCCCCCAAGATACAGTTCTTGTTCAAGAACACATTAACTGGATGCCTTGCTTTTGACAGACTAATTGGTTTTTCTGGTAGAGTTGCAATTTTCATGCATTTTTCTTACTCGTGAAGTAACGTTACGCCCTCTGCTGGTATAAAAGTTAATACAATATGTGAGCTCTGGAGAAATGATACACGTCGCCTAGTTCTTGGGATTGAACCTGTGACCCTTTGTAATTCGGCCACCCTGCTGCCTTAAATGCATTGACGTTGAGCAGTGTGTTGCATTTCAGTTCTGCACTTCAGACTCATAGCAGAGCTTTGTTGTGTTCCTCAGGGTCTGTACGGCAGTGTGGTGGTGACTGGAGGAAACACACTCATCCAGGGCTTCACCGACCGACTCAACAGAGAACTCTCGCAGAAAACCCCTCCTGTGAGTGACGCTCAGTTATGCTGCTTCTGATCATGCATTTTACTTATAGTCTTTAACTTATGGACCAAGTACTGCTGCTACTATAAGTACTCTGGATTTTACACACTCTTCTCAATCGGAACTAGGCAACTTCACACATTGGTGACTCCAAATGTCAGCAAAGAGCCAACTATTTGAAAGATTTGAACTTAAGAAATTCAGTAATGTGACGTCAGTAAACTGCACACAGCAGGTTTGTTTATTGCTTACGAAAGGGATGAAAGGCAAAAGACCTAATGTTGGTGAGTCCAGCTTTCTCTGGAAAGATAATTGGTAATTCCAGCTTTCTCTGAAAAGATAATGTTGGTGTATCTCGCTTTCTGTCTGGACAGAGTGCTCTTGTGTTTTGATAAGTCTTCCTATTGGCAGAACATTTTGAACATACCTGACACCAGAATTTCATTTGGGGCCCTTTTCTCTGTTGCAACCCCTCTTTGTGATATAAGGCGGTTGCATTTTTTTATTATTATATTTTGGGCATTTTGCCGTTATTAGACAGGACAGTATTGCAGACAGGAAAGGTAGGGAAGAGAGGGGGGATGATGCGGCAAAAAGCCATGGGTCAGATTCGAACCCGGGCTGGCCGTGGGAAGAACTAAGCCTTATGGTACCAGGTGAGCCGCCACGATGCCAAAAATGGGTGCATTTTTACATACAAATCTTACCTAGTGCAGCTTTTCAAGGAACGCTTCACTACTGGGAAAAATCCAGATATAGCCATGGCTATATATAATAGGGATGTCATCTACCGTAAATTCCGGACTATAAGCCGCGGCTTTTTTCCCGTTTTTTGGCCTTTTTTTGCCCCCTGCGGCTTATATAACGGTGCGGCTTATCTATGGATTTTTCCAGCAAACGGCCACTCGGGAACCTTCAAAATCTATGGATGTTGGTATGAGGCAGAACGAGAGCAAGACAGACATTATGAGAGCGAGACCCTGATTGGATGATGTTGCAAAAAATGTGCCTCGCGACCTGATTGGAGCACTGTGCCACTACTCTCTCTCAGCCACTACGGTAAAACACCCTCCCTCCTCCCTCGCTCCGGGGGGAAAAAGGCAGCGATTGAGCCTGAAAGACAGTCTGAATGAAATTGAATGTAACATTCCCAATTCTATGTATTACATTCTAAAAAACTAACAGCAACATTTTGGAAGGCTAAGCCACACAACTAGCTCGTTGTAATCTAACATCATGCTTCAAAAGATGGAGAACTGGCTGTGTTACGACGATGGCGGCGATTGAGCCTGAAAGCCATGTCTGAGACAGTAGCGAGACAGGAACAACAACAGCAGCAGCAGCAAAGGATCATGCACAAACCCGAGACGAAAGGGACTGTCCGTCAGGGCGCGGACGACTGTGTCAGCAACTCCCTCCCGACTACCAGGAGAAAATTACAAACTTCGGCGAATTCACACAAAGAAAGATCAAGGAATATTCCATCGGACCGGAGCAGATCATAAATATGGATGAAGTGCCTTTGACGTTCGACCTGCCTCTCACTAGGACTGTTAACAAGAAAGGTGAATCGTCCATCATGTTGAGAACCACAGGTCACGAGAGAACGAATTTCACTTGTGTTCTTGGCTGCACAGCATCTGGAGTAAAGCTCCCGCCGATGGTGATTTTTAAGCATCTCACAATGTGTGATTTTGTCTGGGGATTAGTGACCTGACTTTTGTTTTGTTGAAATGTTAATAAATGGGAGCTTCCCCAAACAGCCATCTCTTTCCCGACAATCCCCTCTGTGCACGAAGCCTTACATATGGTAATTAAACATCAAAACACCCGCGGCTTATAGACCGGTGCGGCTTATATATGTAAAAAACAGTCAACTCTGCAGGTGCGCCTTATAGTCCGGAATTTACGGTATTTGTTTTTCCCCCTTGAACACACAAAACTCCCATTCATTTCTCACGGGTTGATATTTCTGCTTGTATGTGTTCCTGATCTACAAATACATGAACATTGAACTGAACATGACTGTGTGCTGGAGTCTAACATGTGGTGTATTGATCTCCAGAGCATGAGGCTGAAGCTGATAGCCAACAACACTACAGTGGAGCGCCGCTTCAGTGCCTGGATAGGAGGCTCTATCCTGGCTTCACTAGTAAGGACACACAGCAGCCACAGCAATATTTTCCCAGGAGAATGTCAGTTTTCCTGCGTTTCTACCCTTGTTTTGTCCCGATCACATCCGTGATATGAAACATGTTTTCTTTGTCTACCAGGGAACCTTCCAACAGATGTGGATCTCCAAACAGGAGTACGAGGAGGGAGGGAAACAGTGTGTGGACAGGAAGTGCCCTTGATTTGACCGACAGCCCCCTCCCCCCGCTCGGCTGCTCTCTGCCACAAACCCGTCACGTTTCGTTCACCTCGGACCCTGGCCTCAGGAACACCCATGGAAGATTGCAATCGTTTTGTATGTTTTTCTTTTTTAATAATGATCGGTATATTTGTCTGTCTTTGGTTTTATGTAGAAATCAGACTATGAACATCTATCACAAACTGTTGCAATGGAGAATTGGGGTTGAGTTCCTTTGTTCAGGTCATTAGTCACATTGTCTTGTTATCTTTATATCATCTGTGTCTTGTGGAAACCTTGTATCTTCAAAAAGTCTGGAATTGAGAAAAAAAACTGCTTGATTTTGCTACTTAATGTAAATTTATTTTTTCACTTCAGCAGGTTTGGTCCAAAGATCATGAAATACTATCTACATGTGGGTCAGAGACACTTTTTGATTGTTAAACCTAAGAATTGCTCAATTGGTTATGGTTACACAAGGTTTCTGCAGGACACTGACAGTATAAAATGTAGGTCATAAATTTTGGAAAGTGTTCGCGTACACTTTGTACAGTTGGAGGTGAATGTCGTCGTTTGTCCTTCAGTCTTTCTCTTTTCGTGAATAAGCTTGTCATCACCAAACGCCAGTAAAGTCTGTGCTTATTGGGGTGAGATTGTCACTTCAAATTAAATCTGTAGTATTTAATATCCACTTTTGTTTTTATCATTGGCAATGTATGGTCTTTTGAAAATAAAGTCCTTTTTTGTTACGTGAGTTCTTGTATAGTTTTGTGATGCTAATTGTAATGGGCCCGGCCTATAAAAACAGTCCTCTCCTCACCCAAAACCTGGTTTACTGTGCCAGGAAAGTTGGATTAGTTAGCCGAACGTTTCTAAACCAGCATGTAGCTTGATTTGGATCTGAATCTGTGAAATTAAACTTGAATATTACATTATCTTATATCAGTCGTACATAGTGCTTGCGACTTGTTTTACAAAAATTCACAAGTGGTTTAATTATGTCATGACTTTGTAAACCTACCTGGAATAATTCTGACAACTTCTCATTCTCGATTCCTGTTTTCTCTGCAAAGGAAATGAACTAAATTGGACTTTAATTCCAAACTTTCTGCCTAAGACGGACATATGATTCCATATCCGAGCAAACTGGGTATACAGCTCCAGTTTGAACAAAGCATTCTTTAGAGATAGATGACAGTATCATAAACCAGGATAATTCAGTTGTGTAAAAACCCATTTCTAAAATGCCTCCAGTATTACATCTATTGGATGTTGTGATACTTGGACCTTCACTATTCACCTCGCTGACTAGCACCATAAACATTTGTTTAATATTAAGTAACAGAACACAACAATACATTTCAGTGTAGTACAGCACACATGTATATTGTAGAAACAAATAACAGCTGACCAAATACACTTAATGGTGGGACAACAATTTTAATTAATTTGAATTGAGCCAATTCAGATGGCTGAATGGAGAAGAAGCAAGATGACCAGAGCCGATCCACAACAGCTCAGCAGATGAAACGTGGAAAAGGAATTGCGTCTGGACACGTCGTGCCCGCTGGATCGTAATCCACCAACAACTCTGTAGGCTATTTATAGAATGGGAGACTGATATACGTTCACATCACGATGAGGCCTTCATAAGAGGAAACTTCTCCTCGAGTATGTGCAGCTTTTTCTTCTCTAAGCTCGCCTTTCTGGTCTTCGCCCGCATGTGCTTCTCTATACGGAGCCTGCAAGACAGAACATGATGATGTATGAGGAAAATGTGTGTTTTACCTTGGCCCAAAGATAATTGAATGCATTTAGCGCAGTGGTACACAACCTTGCCATACTCAGGAGCCACATTGACAAAAAAAAGAACGTTGCAAGAGCCACAATTAAAAAAAGTCCCTTTCCTATTTATTTTTATTTATTTTAGGTAAGAGCCACAACTTCCCATAAAGGAGCTGCATTTGATTGTAGAACCTCGTGTTGAGTATCACTGTGCCTTTCTAGATACTCAAAGCGCTTCACATCAGGGAGGCAGGGGAATTCAACTCATCCACCACCAAAGACGCTTAAATTATAATTATTATAATTTATTACACCAAATAAAAGGTGTGATACTGAGCTGTGTCTTACCTCACGTGTGGTTCGACAAACTTTGGTGTGAAGAACTTCTTTCGCTTGAATCTTGTGTTCATGTACCAAGGAATGACATGCTCTCTGAATCGATACCTGGGGGAAAGAAGATAAGTCACATACCGTATGAGTGATGCCATTTCCTGTGTTTCATTCTCTCAAGACCGCCTCTTTGGATGTTTAATTCATTGCTCCTTCATTATATGCCATACTTAATGTCAGATGACCATTTCTGGAAGAGATTTGATATTCTGCAGGGAATATTATTCACTCTGCCTGACAACGTACAGGCAGGTCGCAGCAGAAGAGGTGATCTATAGTCACAGAGTTAAGGGTCCCCATTATTCCCCATAGAGGAACTATATATATACGGTATATATATACATTTCTGCAATAACTGTACTTATGTGTGTTTACTCTACTAAGGTTAACGAAGTGGATGGTTTTAACCAGGCCAATTTATATTATGCTCAACGATGTTTAATGAAGACACTGTTAAAGCTTTGTTTGAGTGGTTACATAATATAAAGTAATTTCATTTTCAAAAATCCATCCTTTACCTTTGGGGATTTTTTTGGACTAACTCCATTCGACCCATTACAACTAGACTTGGTCTTGATTGACTCCCCTCACTAAACTATTGCTCAAATCCTGAGCATCTGAGGCAAACAGAGTTCAATATTGTGACTGTTCTCGCTGTGAACACAGAGTTCAAATTCATTAAATAAATAAATACCCTTTTAACTAAACTACATTTATCATAACATCATGAGGAGCATTATTATTTTCCTGGGCACAGTATATTTGAAAACAAAACCATGAAAACTATAATATGGGACCTTGAACACAACACACCTGAACCCCAAATTTGACTAATTTCTCAATATTGGTTTTGACCCTGAACATGACCCAAACCTGTGTAATTGAATGACAGCTTTGTCCCAGCCTGAACCCACTAGGAATATATGTCAAGCGCTCTGCTCAGACAGACCTTTTGACATGGCCTGGTTCCCCATTCCCAGAAGGTAAACTGAGTTAAAAGGCTAATTAAGGGCACTGTATTTCTTCCTGGGTGTGGGGTGTGTTGCACAGTGAGACTCCGGCCTCACCACAAGATTTGTCCAAATACGTTCCTCCTCCAGGCTCCAGGCCGGCCCCGCTCCTGTCCTGTCTGCAGCAGGCGCAGGGCGTTCTCCCTCTCACTCACCACCGTCTCCAGCCTGATCAGAGAGCGCTCAATCTGAGGAGGAGAAAGGAGATTTGTTCCCCCCAGATCCCAGATCAGTTATACTTTCACAATTCCCCCTCCCAAGCTGTCCCGGTCGTTGCTTCACCCCCTTCTTGTTGTTGTCGAGTTGTAGACTAGCACATGCTTCCTCTGATACATGTGCAGTCGCCAGCCGCTTCTTTTCGCCTGTCAGCGAGGAGTTTCACTGGCAGGACATAGCGTAACCCCAATTGTGCCTGTATGGACGCCTGACCAAGCCAGAGGTAACATGGAAGCTCGAACCTGTGACCCTCGTGTTGGTAGGCAGGAAATCTATCGCTGCACCACCCGGGCATATCACTAATTACTAATTACAATTAGATCAGAAACAAACAGGAGTTTTATTTGAAAATGACAGTTACACTTTATATTATCATGCAGTTTGATGTGATGATCAATTTGATTAGATGATTTTACATGTCATTATTTCTTATGATTATGATGATATTACTTTTGTTCATATCACACAGTCCTACCTTAGAGTAACAAGGGTAATTGTTTTTCAAATGCCAAAATGGCAATTGAAATAGGTAAATAATTGTTTAATGATAGGGAAAGGGAGCAGGGATGTAGTGAGAGTAGTGGCCTGCACATGTAGGGAATATAGGCAGGACTCAAACGCTACAGTCGTGTTGCAGACATCAGTTCCACTTCATACCAACCTTCCTTAATCTTTCTGGACTGGGCATCGGAACTCTTTGCCTTCTTGCCTCCCGCTCAATTGTAAGCAGCATGTTCTTCTCTTTCAGGAGCACATACCTGAAATGAGACGACAGTGAATGAGACTAATTCAGCGAGTAGAACAGTTTAATATTGCGAGGCAGTAGAAACAGTGTCATTAGATACACACATCACCACAGAGCCTACCAGAGTTTGTGTAAATCTTCATTGCTTTTTGCTCTCAGCAGTTTGGCGGTCCATGGTGCACCTGAAAGGCAGAGTTAAATGCTGCCTTCAAGTGCAGTTGGAAAAATCACAAAGCATATTTGAATGACCTAACAAAATGCTAAATACGCCTGGGAAAGTCAGTCTTTTGATACCAGTGGCCAAGACATAGGGGAAAATAGCAAACAGCATGTGAGACATCACCTTGAGGGGAAAACAGCAAACAGCATGTGATCCATGTCAGTAACTGATGGTAGTTGTGTATTTTATCATTCTGTTATTAGTCTCTCTCAAGCCAGGCTCTTCTACAATCTTCGAATGCTCCATAGTGCAAATTGTGGCAGACAACGCGTCTGTTTTAAGAGACTATTCTGTTATTGTTTAGCATTTAATGTAAATAATTAGACGTAGTGTTGTTGCAGGTTTCTATTGTTGCTCTTTAACTTTTAGTTAACACACATTTTTGCACATACTTGAAGAGATAACTGAAATAGTATGTAGTCTCGGGATTATTGATGCAGAAGATATAATAATGTACGTTTTGGCTAATAAATTAATTTAAACATCAATATCATGCCTGATTTGCATTGTCTTCTCTTCATTCTGCCAGTACAGCACATGTGGTTTGATTTTTTTTATACAATTAACAGCCACCAAAACAAAGCACCTGAATGCACCTCAAGTGGCATTTACAACTTTATACCAGGAGCCCTGAAGGCAGCACAAGTTCCATTCATTTAACGCTAGTTTTCGGCTGACCATATCCACATGATTCGAAGCAATGATGTTATGATATCGTATAATCGTATTATATAGACAGTTTTACCTGACTTCGCTGTGGTCTCTCCCCAGTTCTCAGGCAGGTCAAAGAACTCATCCAGTCCCCTCCTGCTGATGGTCGTGTGCAGGGCTCGACTCTGAGCCACAGAGCCGGTGTGACAGTGCCAGGACGGGGCTGTGAGGGAAGACTTTAGCCTGGTGTATGCCAAAGTCAGAAAACAAGACGAAATGTGATTGATCTGTCAACGTGAACGAGCAGCAGCGCTAAGACAGTCCTCTATGAACACCGTGTCTCTTTTCGCAACATATTTCCTGTTACTGTACTTCCACTCTTACCTGGAAAGATGAGACTGGCATTTGGTCAAACTGAGAGGAGAGTGCTGAGGTGGATGTATCGATGAAGATATCCTGAAAACGCTTTGAAACTGCCTGCAAAGAGTCAAAACGCGTCCTGCTGAGGTCGCCGCCATCTTTGTCGTAAGCCTTCACACATTACCCATCATGCATTTCTCCTCAAAATAAATAAACAAATAAATAAATAAAGTAAGAGAAGATATTTAATTGTTTAACATTTTTCTAATGATATATACACGGTGTTACTATACGAATTATAACAACACAATAGCTAAAACAAAACTACAATTAAATGTATGCCCTTTGTGAATATGGCGTCTTCGGCTTCACTTCCCCGTCGACCAATAGGAGGTGGTGTTGTTGGACTGTCTGCCCACAGCAGTGATGGTGGGCATGAGTGTTCTGCGGTCTGCTGCTGCCTTTGCAGCCAGGCTAAACCCTCTGAAACATGGGAATACTGCGTCCAATTTACTCAGCAGAACCATCCCGCGGGCAGATAAAGGTAAACGACACCTAACAGTTTCTATGGTGACAGGCTGGACCCTAAAGGCGGCTGTCTGTTGTCATGACCTTGTGTCGGGCTTGTTAGCATGCTAACGTTAACTAGCACTGGCTGTCAAACTTCAGGTCCTGTCAACAAAAACAACAGTTAGCTTATTCCTCTCTGCCCGCTAAGTAATGACATCGTTGTCTTTCCTTCCAACGCAGTAAACAGAGTTCTTATCATTATTAAAACGAAACACTGGTGTAAGGTTAAAAACAGTTGTACTACTAATGAGGAGGTCAAACTCAGGCAGTAACGTTAGTCAGATAAGACAAGTTCAGTGGGTGGCACGGCAAGATTTCACTTTGAGATATTACCGTAACTGCAGTCGTAAAAGTGTTGGTAAGTTTGGTCAATGAAGGAATCAATAGATTGTCTACTTTTGAGCTGCTCAGTGCATGGCAGATGGCATTGGCATGCCATATGACAGGACCTCCTGCCTTTGTTTTGCAGTGGCAGTCCGTTGGGGCCATGGCAAGTCAATGTTTGTCATCAAACCCAGTGACTACTATGACAGGAGGTTTCTGCGCCTATTGGTGAGTATTTAAGTATTTTCTCATATATTTTCTCTTCCCAGTTAGGAAGGAATCTCAAGTGCTCATCTTATAGAACAACAGTTAGTCTCTCTCAAGCCACTATCTCTTCCACAATCTTCGAATACTCCAGAGACAGTCTGCACTTTAGCCTGTTAAAATTTGGCCAGAGGAAGTTGTCATCTTCCAAAAAAAAAAAATGCCAGTCGTATAATAGAAGAGTTGCGACATCTCTGTTGACTCCAATGGACACGTTTTTTACATTGCAAAAGGAACTTTTGGGAAGTAAGGTTCTGGATTAAGGAGCGCTGTTGAGTTGCAGCAGAATGGACCGTTTGTGATGTACTTTGATTTGAAAGGGTAAGACGTTTAAATAATCAAATTGTATATTATAAGCTTTATTTTATGCATTCAATAAACATAGCGCAAGTCCCCTTCCTGGATCCGCATTTTGGACTTCCTTTGTCACAATCTCTTACTACTACACCACCACGCTGAAAAATGCTTCAGACTGGAGGAAGTTTGATGGTATTTGACCAATCACGACACATGTAAACAAAACCGAAGCAGGTGATTGGAGAAATTAGCGGATGTCCCGCCTTGACCAACTTCCTCCTCAATGCTCAATGAAGTACAGACGGGTAGGCGGAAGCATTTGGAAATTAAAAGAGCCAACGCATCTGTTTTAAGAGACTAAACAACAGTAGAACATTTCAACATTTCATTTTGTCTTTTCTCTTTTTACAGCAATATTATGTCCTGCTGACAGGCATTCCAGTGGCTGTCATTGTCACAAGTGTGAATGTGTTCATTGGTAAGTAAGCACATATTTGTGTGTGTGTGTGTGTGTATTTTTTTGTTTTTATGCCTCCGCCGGCGATAGCCAGGCCGGAGGCATTATGGATCCGGGTTGTCCGTCCGTACGGCTGTCCGTCCGTATGGCTGTCCGTCCGTACGGCTGTCCGTACGAGGTTCGTTAACGCGATATCTGAGGAACGCCTGGACGGAATTTCATCAAATTTGCCTCAAACATCGACTTAGACTCGAGGATGATCTGATTAGATTTTGGTGGTCAAAGGTCAAAGGTCAAGGTCACTGTGACCTCTCGAACGCCATTTTCAAGCTTGTTAACGCGATATCTCAGGAATGCCTTGACGGAATTTAATCAAACTTGTCTCAAACATCGACTTGGACTCAAGGATGAACTGATTAGATTTTGGTGGTCAAAGGTCAAAGGTCAAGGTCACTGTGACCTCTCGAACGCCATTTTCAAGCTTAACGCGATATCTCAGGACTGCCTTGACGGAATTTAATCAAACTTGTCTCAAACATCGACTTGGACTCAAGGATGAACTGATTAGATTTTGGTGGTCAAAGGTCAAAGGTCAAGGTGAGCTCTCGAACGCCATTTTCAAGCTTGTTAACGCGATATCTCAGGAATGCCTTGACGGAATTTAATCAAACTTGTCTCAAACATCGACTTGGACTCAAGGATGAACTGATTACATTTTGGTGGTCAAAGTTCAAGCTCACTGTGACCTCTCACACACCCAATTTCCAAGCTCTGTAACGCAACATCACAGGAGCGCCTTGACGGAATCTCTTCCAATTTGCCTCAAATGGCGATTTGGACTCCAGAATGAACTAATGCGGAGGCATAAGTCCGCGTTGCGGTCGTTCTAGTTGTTTTTATGCCTCCGCCGGCGAAGCCAGGCCGAAGGCATTATGGATCCGGGTTGTCCGTCCGTCCGTACGTACGTACGTACGTACGTACGGCCGGCCGTCCGTACGGATGTCCGTCCGTACGGATGTTTGTTAACGCCATATCTGAGGAACGCCTTGACGGAATTTCATCAGATTCGCCTTAAACATTCACTTAGGCTCAAGGATGATCTGATTAGATTTTGGTGGTCCAAGGTCAAAGGTCAAGGTCACTGTGACCTCTCGAACGCCATTTTCAAGCTTGTTAACGCGATATCTGAGGAACAACTTGACGAAATTTCATCAGATTCGCCTTAAACATTCACTTAGGCTCAAGGATGATCTGATTAGATTTTGGTGGTCCAAGGTCAAAGGTCAAGGTCACTGTGACCTCTCGAACGCCATTTTCAAGCTTGTTAACGCGATATCTGAGGAACAACTTGACGAAATTTCATCAGATTCGCCTTAAACATTCACTTAGGCTCAAGGATGATCTGATTAGATTTTGGTGGTCCAAGGTCAAAGGTCAAGGTCACTGTGACCTCTCGAACGCCATTTTCAAGCTTGTTAACGCAATATCTGAGGAACAACTTGACAAAATTTCATCAGATTCGCCTTAAACATTCACTTAGGCCCAAGGATGATCTGATTACATTTTGGTGGTCCAAGGTCAAAGGTCAAGGTCACTGTGACCTCTCAAACGCCATTTTCCTGCTTGTTAACGCGATATCTCACGAATGCCTTGACGGAATTTCATCAAATTTGCCTCAAACATCGCCTTAGACTCAAGGATGATCTGATTAGAGTTTGGTGGTCAAAGGTCAAAGGTCAAGGTGAGCTCTCAAATGCCATTTTCAAGCTTGTTAACGCGATATCTCAGGAATGCCTTGACGCAATTTAATCTAACTTGTCTCAAACATCGACTTCGACTCAAGGATGAACTGATTACATTTTGGTGGTCAAAGGTCAAGGTCACTGTGACCTCTCACACACCCAATTTCCAAGCTCTGTAACGCAACATCACAGGAGCGCCTTGACGGAATTTCTTCCAATTTGCCTCAAATGGCGATTTGGACTCAAGAATTAACTAATGGCGGAGGCATAAGTCCGCGTTGCGGTCGTTCTAGTTGTTTTTGTTTTATGTGACTCCAATAAACATTTGAGATTAAGTTGAATGATATTGTTAATTGAACTGGAGTGTAATTGTGCTTTCAAGGTGAGGCAGAGATGGCTGAAACCCCTGAGGGATACGAACCTGAGCACTGGGAGTACTACAAGGTATACAGCTAGCTTTTTCTGTCATTACAACTCCTTTAGAAATGCTCATAATGTTTGTCACTGCTTTGAAACATAATCCGGGCAAATAGATGAGCTTTAGGGTGCATTAGCTTTGGAATTGGCAATGGGCACCATACTGTATATATGCATAAACAAGCTTTAAATTAACAGTTTGTAAAGTTTGCCTCCTGTGAATTTTTCATGGGGATGCTGTCTCTAATGTTATTGATAGCTCATAAGCTGTGTCCACAGCAAGAGAGAGTCATGAGCTTCAGGCTGTGCGTGTCTGTCTGTCTTTGGTTAGTGTCTTTTGTGTCTTAGCAGCTTTTAAGTGATATAAAAAGGTACAATTTTACAGACTGCATCCTAAAAGGACAAGTTCACCCAAAAAAGACAATTCAGTCATTATCTACTCACCCCCATGCCGGTGGAAGTTAAGATGAAGTTTTTTAGTCCACAAAACATTAATGGAATTTTCCAGGGAAACAGAGTTACAGCATTCTCCTAAACAATTGAAGTGATTGGTGACCAACTTTCAAACATTTTGAGCACCACAAGCCGAGTGCCATCCAGTTCCATTGTATTGAAGAGAAGGCAGAAACTCTGCAGCCAAAAATATGTATTTTGGATTTTAGGTTGAGCTGTCCCTTTAAAGCGAAAAACCGACTTTCAGCTCACAACTTCAATTGTTTAGGAGAAAAACATCACTCGACCTTCCACCAGCATGGGGGGGAGTAGATAATGACTGAATTTTCATTTTTGGGTGAACTTATCCTTTAAAGCAAGAGAACGTCTTAAGATTACATTGCAATATGCACATGTGAAATGATTAAGGTAATACTGCAGTATTTTCACAGAGAGCATTTTGAATATCCCCACTGATCTTTGTTCAGGTATCTTGGAACACAAATTAGTTGGCAGATATTGAGTGTTGGCGTGTGCCTTCTCTGTGGTGGCAGCATCCTATCAGCAGGTGGATTGTACGGACCTTATACGACTCCCCAGTGAAAGACTATGAGAAGATGATGGCTGCAATCCAGATAGAGAAAGAGAAGGCAGACATGAGGTGAGTTTTATATTACTGATGTGTTGCAGATCATGTTTGCAAAGCCTCGTCATTTACCGATTTTTCGGCTATATGAATCGCGAGTGACCATAAAACATTTGACTCAGACTTAAACAAACAAAATGTCGATGATCACTCGTGATTCATATCGGCTTGTGGCCATGCTTAAAACTCCATACAGATTTTAAAAAACGTCTTTATGGAGAAATTAATAACGAATTCACAGCCTAAGGTCCCGGAAGTGGGTGTGACTTAGGTACTCTATTACAGAAGTATTGTTTTATTAATCATGTGTTTGTGTGTTTTTTTGTTCAACAGAAAATCACAGCTGGATGTGCGTCGTCACATGAGGCAGAAGGGCGATGGTCCTTGGTTTCAGGTGGAGACCATCGACAAGAATATAATTGACAACAGTCACAAGTCGACACCTGACCACTAAACCTACTGGTCGATGATGGATCTCACTATTTGTAAATTTTTTCCCTCTTCCGTAAATAAAGTATCTGTATGTACTCGGATATCGTGTCTTGCAGTGTCTTTACTAGGCTACAGTGTGCCAAAATGTTTCTGCAAAAAAAAATCAGCTGGCTGTCTTCACCTCGATTTAATTCTATCTAAACTACATGGAGGTTAGCAGGAGATATATATATATATATATATATATATATATATATATATATATATATATATATACTTTTTTGTCTTTTTATTAAGTGCATTTACCCCACAATAACTTTATGCAGTATCAAAACAACACAGGGCAAAATGAGGACACATGGCCAGAGATTTTGTTTTGGGGACAAATGTTTGCACCACACCAGCTTCATTAAATTTGTTGCAATGGATGGAATCGTCCACTTGGTGGCACAGTTAAGCAGACAATAATTTGTGTCTGTTGGGCGAAATTGCCCTCTAGTAAAATAGAGGGACGTTTGACTGTTGAAAATACATATTGAGCAACATGTGCCAGACCTTTCCCCCATTGTAATTTAAAAAAAAATCGTTAATTTGCTAATGTTATCTTTCTTGTCTTTGTTATGTTATTCTAGTAGACAAATTGCCTTTGCTTGTATTGATTTTTTTGCCTGAAAATTTGCTTTCACTTACATTGAGTTACATTTTATGTATGCATGGTGTAATAAAACAGTTTTATGAGAAATGTATGAAATGCAAATGTAATGATATTACATACATTCTGGAAGGGGAAACAAGCAGGCGGTTAGTGTGTGGTTCATGAATCAGTGGTGGGAGGGACCTTTCTATATTTAAATAAATAAATGCGCGTCAGTAGGCAATGCAATTCCTGCGCAAGTCAATACCTTTTTTAAGGGGGGAAACGCATAAAGAAAACATCAGCCAAATGATCTAATAAAGGTGTTTATCTCTGCGTTATTTAGATATTTTCCTCGTCCAGCAGCGTCACCTCCCCCGTCGTGGCCTGGCTGGCTGGCTGGAGGAATGTGGAGAGCGACGCTTTAAAAATAGCATCCTCTCTGACAGCTCAGCGCAGGCTGTCTGCTCGGTGACTCCCTCTCACAGGCAGCATTGTGGACCTGGAAGCAGGAATGCGAACATGGCTACAGACCTCGGAGAGCTGCTGGTCCCCTACATGCCCACCATCAGAGTGCCCCGGACAGGAGACAGGGTTTTCAAGAGCGAGTGTGCCTTTTCCTACGACTCTCCAGTAAGTCCACCATACTAAATAATATCTGTCTGGGAGAGAATGTGTAGCAGTTGCAGTCTACTCACACCCGAGTCTGCTTGGCCGCCCTCATAATAACACGTGAAACGCTGCTGTGACGCGCTCATGGCCACCTACCTTCCTCTTGGACTTGGAAGGAAATAAATAATTAAATGTTGTTTACATCTCCAGAGGAATGGCCAGGGGCTTTCCTTTGTGGTGCAGCGCGTCTGTCTGCGACGCAGACGCGCAATTAAAGCCAATAAATAACACCTGCCTATTGTCAAAATCTTCTGTTTTGGCTGCCATGTTTATTACACCCTAACGGGAAATCACTACAATATTCCTATCAGAAAGAAACGGTGTGCGCGCTACTACCGCTAGTAGTGAGTACCTCGGTTTTTATTCACCTATGTAACATAGGATATGTTATCACTATAATATTAATTATTAATCCTATAAGGAATTGTAGTGTATGGTACGTAGTAGCCTAGTGATTTAGTGACCTAATCTCCGATGGTATCCCTACATGTGTCTGTCGTAGGATATTTCTTTTGAATATCTTAGTATTCATATTCCTATAATGACCTAGTGTATGGTGGTTATTCAGGTTATATGTAGTAGCCATATATACACACACACACACACACACACACACACACACACACACACACACATATATATATATATATATATATATATATATATATATATATATATATATATATATATATATATATATGGGTTAGCCTGGCTGGCAGTGGACTTGGAGGAAAACTATGTTGTGACCAACTGATCTGGTATCAGTGAGTTGATATCATAATCTTCTCATAATCTGTCTGTAGTAGTCTCAGGCATGAATGAGACGGGAGGAGGTTTTCCACCCGAAACAGGCCTTCATAGAGGATGTGACAGACTTGTAGTTTTACTTTTGAATGTCAGAACCCATAGACTTAATGAGATGGCAGATTTACTTGTCCTGATGATCGGTGACAGACTGCACGAGGAATTCTGAATGTTGTCCCTAAACACAATAAAAACACTTTCTCGGCCGAAACCAGTTTGAAAGGTGACTCAGCTGTCTGGAGTTCATCATGTCAGTTTGAGGACTGGTTTATTTTTATCCTCTGTTGCACTGTTGAAGCTCATATGTCACTCTGAGCCACTTAAAGGGTTGTCACACAGTTTTATAAGGCCTACCCTGATTGCAGATGTAGCCGGTTACTGTAGGTTTGAAGGGGGTTTCTTCATTTTGTCCCAAACAGTCAATGAAGCAGGCCCTAGTTAAGCAGCAGTTTAAACAGCCAGAGTGTGACTTTAGACTAATAGCCACTGGCCACAGGTTATTTTCTTTTCAATCCCATACAATGTGACAAACCATCAGGCCTTTGAGTCCTGTAACAAGCTAAGATAATGCGACCATGATGCCTCTGAGCTGACATGAGTGGCTTCACAGACCACAGGCATCATAACATCAAACTGGGAGTACAACCTCCTTGTCCTCAGTTAGGCTACTGAGAGTCAAACCGGTTCTAGTTTGTCAATAATAATAATAATAATAATAATAATAATAATAATAATAATAATAATAATAATAATAATAATAATACGTGTTTTCCATATAATTGAGTAACAAGAACAAGATAATTGTGCTTTACTTGAAACAATAGCAAATGTGACATATCACATTGTCAGCATGATATTGGGGGGAAAAAATATTTTGGGGTTGTTCTGTGGCATCAATAATCAGTAAACCTTAGCTATGACTTTGTGGCTTTTTGCTAGAAACCAGGTTAGTCAGTTACTAGCAGGCCTTTTCTTGATCAAGGGAAATAAGTGTGCAACTGTGCATGGGTAAGGGACAGAGTGGCGCCCTCTGCTGAGTGCTGACTGTTCAAGATCAATTAAGCAATATCACACAATAGGGAGTGCTGTTGTTGTACTGTAATATCGTTACGGCGGTGATTCGGTCAGAAGATGATCATAGCCATGATAATATTAAGAGTACAACAGCACAACCTCAAGTGTGATATTGATTTTATAAAACAGTTGTACAGTGTAAACAACAAAGCTATTCATCAAGTAATAATAACATTTAAAGTCATTTGAGGCAACAGTCTGTTATTTGTCTCTGCCAACAACAAATAGTTCCTCAGGAGTGCACTACCAGGAGTTGCCAAGCAACCACAGGTAAACTTGGCGCCTGCAGTTTCCCGAATGCAAGCTAGCTAAGCTAACGTCAGCTACTTTGTGGTTAGCACAGACGATTTCAGCTTACCGTTTGTCAAATGTATCCATATCGCTGTCCCTATAGGTGCACAAACGCTGCAGTGTTAGCGGAGTGGTATAAACACAGTGAAGCGCCCGTAATGTTATACTGAAATATCGATCGACACAGCTGGAATGCCTCTTCTCCAATCAAATTGCTCGGCTGGAACTAACTGTTGTAAAATGGACTATAAGCAACAAAGCCCTACTTACATGGCCATGGGTTAATCTCTGCTCATGACAATTCAGACCTCACCTGGGTCACACAACCCGGGAGACAGGCATAATAATGAACAACATTAGCATAAGAAATAATAGCAACCCTGGTGGTGCCATTCACACTGCATCAACCCGTGTCCGACCCTGGTCCGGTCCACCTTGACAGGTGGGTTGCCAAGCCGAGTCGGCCAACCCGGGTTAACCCTTTCAGAGACATAATCAACCTAGGAATAACCATCATTGGACGTCTGTGTGAAAAGGGGTATAACAGTCTTCTTGAGAGCGCACCTGCTGAATCATTGAAACCTCACCCTTACTTGCACTTTCAGCATGCAGTGTTCAATTTGACCTTGCAAGGCTGGGCAATATGCCCACAATACTTTTCTTATTTAGCATCCATCCATCCATCCACTGACAATTAAACTGTGATGTTAGATCTTTTTTGTAATCAGATTGTCATGATATTGCTTTGGTTTACACACATCCTATTTCATTGTAAACTACTTATGGTAGCAAGCAATGTCTAAATATGGTAGATTTATAATATATATTATTGTCAGTGGTATTTTTTTTAAAGGCATACCTTTGTGTGGATCCATACCATCCGCTGTACAAATATAAGCATGCCTCCCAGCTACTGTACGTGTGTGTTTAGGGATGAAACGATTACCGGTTTAATGATGAACCGTGATAAAATTCCTGGCGGTTACTATCACTGTTTAAAAAATTAATGATCATTAAAACTGTTTGATTACCACGCTTTGAAAAACACTGTAAATACTGTCCATCATCAACCAAAGTTAGCAACAGTCTCCCAGTCTAGGTCAGAATTTTCAATATAAAAGTTGGTGAAATTATTTCAGTGAGTGTATCAGTACTTTTTGAACATTGTTAGCCAATTTATAATTGTGATTATATGATAATGCTGATAACGTGCTACTTTTGGTCACTATAATCATGATATAAATGTTCATACTGTTTCATCTCTGTGTGTTCCTTGAATGTTTTTGACATGAGGCTTCATAATGATAATGATAGAACATTCACTGCGTACTGCTACATTTCCAATGCTTTTCCTTGAGCGTTGATCATCTGGTTCTGCTGTTCACTGCTGTCTGTTTGTGTGTGTGTGCAGGAGTCTGAGGGAGGCCTGTATGTGTGTATGAACACATTCTTGGGCTTTGGAAGAGAACATGTGGAGAGACATTACCGCAAAACTGGACAGAGTGTTTACATGCACCTCAAACGACACGTCAAAGAGGTAAGGCTCTCCGACTGCATCACATCTGACTGGGGGCTAGCATCATATACTATAGTAGTAGGGGTTAGGGGTGGGAATCACCAGATGCCCCACAATATGATATTATCACAATACTTAGTCACGATATGATAATATTGCGATGTTGTGATATGCTAGTATTGCGATGTATTGAGTATTGTGATTTAGCTAAATATAGTTTCCAGTCTGTTCATCTCACTTCAATAATTTTTATTGCAGCAAAATTGTCAAGTAGACAGACTGACCAACACAGGTCATAAAAACATAAATGTTGCAGCACCTGGTAATTTATAGAATAAAATATCACGATACTTGGCATTCATGCAATAGGATATATTGCCACACAAAATATCGCGATACTATGCTGTATCGATCCCCCCCACCATCCCCCAACCCCTAGTAGGGGTGGTGGTGGTGTTAGTAGTAGTAATAACAATAAGAGTGAGAATAATAACCTTTGTTTACATAGCGCGTTTGAAAACACATTTTACAATGTGCTTCACAAAAAACAAACCAATAATGAATTGAAGACAATATGAGACAATAAACACAATAAAATGATAGACATGAATCAAGATAAGAATACAACCACAATAAAATTGATAAAATCAAATGATGTATTGAGCATGTGAAATGTCTTTGCTAAGCGATTTAAAAGATGATACTGAGGATACTGAAGGGCCTTCCAAAGCCCCGGGCCCCAAGTGAACGGCAGCTGAACCAGGCTAATTTGCAAGAAGTGTCTCATATGCAAATGAAAGTTGTGAGAAACTGTGGCTTCATTTATGGCTGATGTGGCTTGTAGGCGTGAACAAAAATATTATCACATATTTCACAAATCGCAATATATGATGTGAAAAAGTAACGAGCGGAGCCATTATGGAGAAGCCACTTGAGAAGTGTGGTACTGCTGCTGTGTTATCATTATTAATATTTAATGTGACATAACATTAGTTCATTGCTACAACAGAGTGTCCCTCTTAATTTAATTACATAGATTACAGAGCCACTGGTTTCATATGGGCAAAATTAGAGGTTAAATTCCCACTGTGCAAATGAGTGGAGTCATGATACTGTAAGGTGCTTCGGGTAAAAAGGGCCACCCAGTGGCCTGAATTGCTGACATCATGATGGTATCATTTTGAACCGAGGATTATATCTAATTACATTGTGTCCAGGATATAGTTACATTTTGAATGCCCAGTCATCTTTGACCATTACACACAGGCTGGCTTTCAGTGAATCATAAGCAATAAAGAGGAACATTTTAAACTTGTTTTGACCTCTTCGTCACATCTGACTTTCAGATAGAGACCCTTTTTCAGTGTTTTGGTGCAATACCTAATGTTTTCCACTGTGCAATCAAGCAATCAGCAAATGATACCCCCCCCCCCCCATTGTTTTATAAAGATAATTGAGTGTAAACCCTCTTTCTTTATTTTATTTTTTATTTCATTTTGTCATTTACCCCCTTCCTCGTTTGTTTTTGTTTTTCTCTCTCTCTAAAGGCTTTTGCACACCAAGTCCGTATTTTCGTCCGAAATTGACGCACGAAAAAAAGAAAGAATACGACCTCATTTGTGTCAATCATCATTGACACACCGCGTCCGACAGTTACGTCCGTCATTTAAGTTTTCGGACGAGGTTCGATTTTTCGCATCAGTCAATAGATTTTTGCGAGCTGGGACCCGTCTGTGTTTTCAGATGACGGATTAAAAAACACGCATACGAAAACAATCGGACTGTGTGTGCAAAGACCTTAAGTCATTAGTTTGTGCTTGATGTTACTGTTTTGTCGGTGGGGGGTGGGTATTATACTAAAATTGATGATACTAGAATTGTGTCATACAGTATGTTGATTCTGTCACTTGTAAAATGTAAAACTCCAATAAACAGAAGAAAAAAAGTATAACTTCTGCAGCAGTAAGATGTTAAATACCAGAATCTACTTATCCAAGTATAATAATGTGCTTCACACTGAGTTACACCTGAGCCGTATACCACGGCCCAGCAAGCCCCCATTACAGGTTGATGGTGAACAACAAAGGCCTTAGCTGCTGCTGTGTTTCCTGGCTGGCTCTAATTGCCCTCAGATAAGCTGGGCTCTGTAAAGAGCTGCTATTTCCATGCCTGGATCTGCCCGACCTGCCAGAAACAGCTGCTCACATTCTGCTGCAGGCTCCTGTGTCTGCTGTCTTTTCCCAGGAGGCCACTTGGGCTACAGTGTGTCAGCACACTCTCTCTCTCTCTATCTCTCTCTCTCTCTCTCTCTCTCACATACACTCTCTCTCTCTCTCTCTCACACTATCTCTCTCTCTCTCTCTCTCTCTCTCTCTCTCTCTCTCTCTCTCTCTCTCTCTCACACACTATCTCTCTCTGTCTCTGTCTGTCTTTCTAACCTCTGTGTCTTCCTCTCAGCCTGGTGAACAGCAATCTGGGAACCCAGAGTCTATCAGTCTGACGACTAATAAGACCCTGGAACAGACGGGTGATATTTCAGGGTTTCCGGTGTAGAGCGGACGTCGGCACCAAGTCTCAGGCCCGGTTCCATAACAAAATGACTTTTGGGGCGGGGGTGCATCTGAATTTAGTGGTGAGAGTGCGTGCTGGCAACAGCAACGACAAATAGTATACAGGTCCCGAGCGTGGTCCCCGATGAACAGATGAGGTTTTGAAAAATGGTCTCATTACATGAAATGGCTACTATGGCGACTAACATCACAGATGAATACAAGTGGGCTCATTAAATCCACAAGAAGAGTCTCAGCTTTCCAGTCATACCCAATGTATGCTATTCTAAAACTGTTAGAACCCAATGTATGCTATTCTAAAGCTGTTAGAATAGGTGAGAATAATACATTTATATGAAGTGCAAAAAACTGCATGGTTTTTTGCCAAAAACTGCATGGGATTAAAGTGGGCATGTCTGTAAAGGAGAGACTGGTGGGTACCCATAGAAGCCATTCTCATTCAGATGTCTTGAGGTGAGAGGTCAAGGATAGAATGACATGGTTGGTACCAATGGATGCCTTTAGGGATACCAGTATCTTCAATCTAGCTTTAAAAATAAGCCCTCTACAGCCTCTGAAAGACAGTAATAACGCCTATTATTCAAATTTCAACTGAGGGTGCAAAATATTAAACTGCGGGTGCAATGCATGCTCCCCCTGTAGAACCAGGCCTGTCAAGACTTCCACTTCCGTGCACCACGGTCATTGTTTACAGTCTGATTGACGCGAGAATGGAGTTGGATTTGATCGTAGGTGTTTTAGGTCCAGATGACATTTTGGCTCATCTCTATAAACAGATAACTGCATAATGCAATGTTGTCAGACTGACGGAAGCAGAGGTTTTTGCGCGGATGTCCACTCTACAACGGTCACCCTGAAATATCGCCTGCCTGTCCCAGAGTCCTGTTAGTCGCCAGACTGATACTGCAGACTCTGGGTGCCCACATTGGGTGAACAGTTGAGTGGGCAGTCAGTCACCTGAACTTGATTAGACTGGAGGGAAACCAGTCAGTGGCACCGGGTTGTCTTGCTGCCAGTCGGTGATTTGGCAGGTGCACGTTTATGGTAGATTGACAAAGTGCATCACATTTTTTGATTGATTCACCCAGTTGTAAAGGCTGATGCTATGGATGATAAATCAATCACCTTTCAATGACAGGCTTGACTGTTGATTAGTCTGGAAAGTAATATTTTTGTGTGCGTGTTTCTGCAACAGTGGACAGTATGTAGTGTAGGGAAGAAGCAAATACAGGAAGAACAGAGAATACAGACAAAGCAGCCTGAAATACACAATGCTCATTGTACTGTACATGGCATCTGTCCCAGTCCACAGATCCACAGTGCATCACATGAGCAATTAGTTTTATCACTGGCTCTTAGCTTTTGACCATACTATGATAGAGGGGGTTTCCCCTTGCCTTGTAACCTGACCTGGCAACCGGAACGTCTAGCATCTATTTCTAACAAAATGACAACCATCAGCATTGTGCAAAAAGATTTTTCTAAGGTGTTAACTGTGATGAGGATTCCTTCATCTCATGTAAACTCTTCGTCTTCCTTCCTGTTTCCTACAGAAAGCCACAGGTGCTGCAGCAGGCGCTATCCCCAGAAGAAGAAACGGCAAAGTGTTTCTAGGTAAGTTTGTTTTGCCCCTAACTGTCAGTTAGGGTGGAGATGTACTTCCTTTTGGCCATGCGTACGCGTGTGTATCCTGCATGCGTTTGGAGCGTCGGTCGTGCACGTCCTGTCCAAATGAACACACCGCGTACGCTCCAAACCGAGGCAGCCGTCATACACACGTGAACGCGTAGTTAAAAGCATTAAAGCAAGTATAATACTAATCAAACGTTTGGATACACTTTCTCATTTAAGTGAATGGGAAGGCGTGTTCAAACTTTTGACCGGTACCATATCTCCGCCCTTAAGATTGCTCAATCGACCCTCTTTTCATTATTGTTCCCATGAAATTTAAACCCATTGGTGATAAAATAAATAAATAAACAAACAAACAAAAAGTCCAGCTCTGGTTGCAATATACAGCTTTTGCATAGAGTAGGAGTTATGGCATTAGGTTGAACTTGTTTCCTGTCATAGCCGAGCGAAATCTCATCCCTTACGACCTCATGTTATTGTTTCTGTTAGACCGCCATGACCCGCCAGCTGCCCCTCCAGCCCGTCTTTACCCAAAGCAACAGATATTTCCCATGTCGAGACCCCCCCCTTCCCCCCGTGCTCTAAATATAGCCCATTTATTTGTATATGTGGTTGGTAACTGTTCTAAATCCAAAGTGCCACATGCGCAGCCTGGCCTACTCCCCTCCTGCTCGGTGAGGAAGGGGGGGTTGGTTTACAGTTCTTCCCCGGCCTCTCAGCTGCTCCAGCCCGTCAGCCTCGCTCTCATCCTGACACACTTCCACCGCCGGCAGGCAGCCATGATGCTGTTCAGGGACCACCAGGTGTCTCTCCCCACAACCCCCCACCCCCCCTGTCTCCCCCGTCCTCACTGCTCGCCTGGTGCTGGAGGAATTCCTTCCATTCAACTTCTACCTGATTGATGTCCCTGTGTTCCTATCACCAAGCGTTTAATAGGCTGTACTATGTCAGTGGGAGGGGTTCTCTCAACATGGGGTCCAGGGACTACCAGGGGTCCATGAGGGGGTTCCAGGGGGTCCCCGACAATCTGATGAATTGTTAAACTTCACCATCACCACCATTAACAAGAAGATAACACAATTAGAGAAAAATCTAAATCATATCTAATGATACAATATTCTCAGGTTTGAGTCAGAGAAACAAAATCTCATCAAATGGGGGTCTGTGGCCCTAATGTGGCCTAAATGAGGGGTCCTGGATATGAATCACTGCATGAGGTCCACCCTCTCTGACTCAGTGTCTCTGATGTGGGTGTGACACAGCTTTTCGAGAAGGCCATCTCTGGACAGGACGGTTCTCGCTGACGTCCGTTTTGGATCACCCCCCCCCCCCTTTCTCTGCATCATCTCCTATTAGCGTTGATGCGACTGCAGGCATGTATGAATCTGCGTCTGTCTCCATACCAGTCCCATGATCTAATCCTCTAGCCAGCCGCACACCTCAGATGTTACCATGAAACCAGCGGGCACAACAACAAAGCCAGCGGGGCTCGCCGAAGGGAGAACCTCTGCTCCTGTTTGTCATGAGTCATTACACAACTTTAGGCTGGAGACAGTAAATCAAGAGAAGGCTGTAATGAACAGTCAACTTGGATCATCTAAATTTACATCAGCTTTGGCCAAGTTTGATATCGTTTTGATTATTTTGTTTAAATTTGTGACCTATAATGAACAGCACTTTGTTGGGCGAAATCTTGCAATATGCATTCATTCAGTTAACATTTAACGTCCCACCCTTATCTCATCTGACACTCCTGCCCAATGCTTAATAATACGGGTCATAGGTAGGACGTCCTGAACCTGGAAGGGTCATAAGTAGGACATCCTGAACCTGTAAGGGTCATAGGTAGGACGTCCTGAACCTGGAAGGGTCATAGGTAGGACGTCCTGAACCTGGAAGGGTCATAGGTAGGACGTCCTGAACCTGGAAGGGTCATAGGTAGGACGTCCTGAACCTGTAAGGTCACACATTCAAACCATAGGTAGGACGTCCTTTTCTCCCATTTTCTTCCCAATTGTACTTGTAATTGTAGCCCAAGTCCCCCTGCTGTCCCGGTTGTTGCTCCACCCCCTCTGCCGATCTGGGGAGAGTTGTAGACTAGCACATGCTTCCTCTGATGTGCAGTCGCCAGCTGCTTCTTTTCACCTGACAGTGAGGAGTTTTACCGGCAGGACGTATCGCGTGGTGGGAGGATCACACTATTCCCCCAGTTCCCCTCCCCCTGAACAGGCGCCCCGACCGACCAGCGGAGGCACTAGTGCAGCGACCAGGACTCATACCCCACCGGCTTCCCACCCGCAGACACGGCCAATTGTGTCTGTAAGAACGTCTGACGAAGCCGAAAGTACCACCGGCGGGAATTGAACCCTGGTCTCCGCGGTGTGGCTAGTGTAACATGTTCATTTCTTGCCTTGACGTTGAGTGACCGGAACAATGTCAGTCAGTGTTGTTTTCAGCATCAGTCCCTGTCTAACGGCAACTGAATGAATGTGTGCTTCCTCCCTTTGAAGATTTAGAGCTAAACCGTGATTTTAATGGCGAGGACTATGAGTATGAGGACGAGGCCAAGCTGGTCATATTCCCAGACCACTTCGAGATCCCCTTACCAAATATTGAGGAGTTGCCTGCGCTGGTCAGTGAGTCACTCGCTGCTGCACAGGCTCTGTGTGTGTCCATGCATGTTGCAGGGATGGTGCACATCAGTTATTCCCCTCATCCTGAACTTCATTTGTACACAGTATAGGTTTAACTGAGATGCACGTCAGAGTTTCCCCTATCAATGATTAGGCGGGTTGGGTCACCCTACCTCCAGGAGCTGTCAGTCTATGGAAATATATTTCTATCAAAACAAATTGTACATAAACCCAAGGTTGTGAAATGGTTCAAAACGTGTCTGAAACTCCAAAGTCACTTCTGTAAATCTATAAACCAGAATGTAAGCCGTGGTTACCAGTGAAATCCTTAACTTCCGACTACGAGTGACTATTTGTGCCTTCACTTCTCATTTTGCATCTCTGTTTATACATTTACAGATTTATTTATTTGTACATCCCATTATTTTCTTCTTTTTCCCCCTTAGAATTTTCCTTTCCAGTTATGACTACTTCCTGTTGTAGTTTTTCCTGAGGATTGTACCTGCAGAACACAAGTTGCAATCCTGTTTATAGATTTACAGAAATGACTTTGGGTTTTCGGATTTGTTTTTCACCATTCAACCATTTCTCACTCTTGAGTTTTGGTGGAAATACAAATATTTTGTAATCTTTCCACCATTGTCTGATCTCTATCCTTTTATGTATATTTACTCCCTATCTTGTTTTGTACATTTACATTTTCCAAAAAATCAACAATCGAGATTTTGGTGGAAATATAAGTCCAAATCAGCCCGCCTAAAACTAAGACACCAAGAAAACAAACTCTGGGGAAACACTGGTGTGCTTGTAAATATCACGTCTGGCTCTACAGTACATTGTATTGCTTGCATGGTGTTCAGTGTTGTCTCTATGCCATGCATGCACAGGCAGAGGTGCTTCAGAGAAGACTGTCTTCACTCTTGGCTTTAGTAGTGCAGTACACACTTCTCCACTTAGTACACTATGATGGATCTTTTTGGCATGCTGTGGTTTTTCGTTTGTTGAAGCTAAACACCTGGTGTTGGAGGAGTGATGCTACATTTTGGTGTTTTATCTGAAAATGTCATGCATGGTTATTCTCTGGCAAGATAGAAATGTTGAAATTTTAGCAAATGCTGCCCTCTCCTCTTATGCCAGATAGTCGCTCATGTCAGACATCTTCATGTTGTGTGTGTCCTGCATGAACCTCGAGTCATACCTCCAGTTTGGCCCTTTTCATTTACAGATGATATTTATGTGTATACAAAATGTTATGCTCCCATACGCGTTTCAAGCATGTGAAAATATTCTAAATTAGGGATGCATCATGATATATCGGCAATCATATCGGTATCGGCCGATGTTAGTAATTTTTTTATATATCGTATCGGTCCGATGAGCAAAATAACAGCAATGTTAATAATGGGTATTGGTATCAGCCAAAATGTTCATATTGAGAGGAAACAATGTGGTAAATCTATGATTTACTGGATGTGCTTTTCCAAATGTTTTGGAAATGGAGAAATGTGTTACTTTTTCCAACTCAGTGTTTACATTTGTTTTTCAGTATGTACAACATTTGATCATCATACAAACTTGTTTTCATACAGATGTATCAACATAAATATCAGTTGGCCATAACAGCAACGTTAATATCGTACCGGCCAAAGTTTTCATATCGGTGCATCCCTATTTATGTGGAAAATACACTGATATTAATGGTCAATTCAACCAGTTTTCTTAATCCCTTTCTTTGAGATACAAGACACTGATGAATACTTCATGACTTGATCCATACTTAATGTGGTTGATGTCCGTCTGTGCGTCCAGGTGACAATAGCCTGCGACGCAGTGCTCAACGCACCGTCGGCCTACAAGAAGCAGGACCCTGAATCATGGGAGGAGGAGATCCAGGTGTCCAAACATGCCAGGAGCCTCAGACAGCAGGACAACGGGGTCCGGATCCCACCCAGGTACTGAGGACACAGGCCACACCCACCTAGGTACTGAAGACACAGGCCACACCGACCCAGGTACTGAGGACACAGGCCACACCCAACCAGGTGCTGTAGGACATAGGCCACACCCACCCAGGTACTGAGGACTCAGGCCACACCCACCTAGGTACTGAAGACACAGGCCACACCCACCCAAGTACTGTAGGACACAGGCCACACCCAACCAGGTACTGTAGGACATAGGCCACACCCACCCAGGTACAGAGGACACAGGCCACACCCACCAAGGTATTGAGGACACTGGCCACAGCACAGCACCATGCCAGCCTGGACTGCTCGGTCAGCGCTTAACAGTGTTTTTATGGAACACTCCACTGTGTTGGAAGAGCCGCAACAACAGGAAATATTGCAACATTGTCACCTCCTTTATTTCTAACTTCTTTCACTCAGCAGCACTTGGGTCAACCAATCTAGACTCTGTAGAATTCTACTTCCACAGCTGGGTTGAGAGCAAAAGCAAAATCTTTTGTCACTTACTCAGTCCTGTCATGATTGTATGATAAAAAAAGGTGTGTGTGTGTGTGTGTGTGTGTGTGTGTGTGTGTGTGTGTGTGTGTGTGTGTGTGTGTGTGTGTGTGTGTGTGTGTGTGTGTGTGTGTGTGTGTGTGTGTGTCTGCTGGCAGAGGGTGGAAGTGTCAGAAGTGTGAGATGAGAGAGAACCTGTGGCTGAACCTGACAGACGGAGCGGTGCTCTGTGGGAAATGGTTCTTTGACGGGAGCGGAGGCAACGGCCACGCGCTGGAGCACTACAGAGAGACCAACTTCCCCCTGGCTGTCAAGCTGGACACCATCACCCCAGATGGAGCAGGTCTCTCATACTGATCCCCCCCTCTATTGTTTCACAAGTACAGAATCTGAGCTACAAAACAGTGTTAAGATTCATATTCTGGATATAGGGAGTGAAGATGACGGATTCAAAAGAAAAAGGGGTGATAACATTGTAACTGTGAATTGAAATGTATCCAGTGACGGCTGGTGGTGACATTAGGTGGGTGGGCTAACAAATGTGCCTTATACCCATATAGTTCACGCTCTCGTATGTGATGCTAGATACAGTAGATGCCAAGTTACAGCAACAAACTATATCCAATCTGGGAATCCATCAGTTAAAAAATAAATGTTGTTGTTGTTGTTTTACGTCTGGGCGCAAGCATGTTTCAATACCTTAATAACCGGAACCGGAACTCAACCCCGCGCACTTTTATGCAAATTTTACCCAGCACTCGTGCTATGATTAGGAGTGCTATTATCCGGATTGTCTTCGACCATGCGGACAGATCTTCATGCAAATCAAAAATCTACCTTGAGAGATTACGCTATAGCCTATACCAGTGGTAATCTCAAGCTGGGGTACGTGGGGCTCCATCCCTCTCATACTTTCATATGGTGGTCATTTCTGAGGTGGTCCTTTGTGTAAAAAGGTTGAGCACCACTGGCCTATACCTTGTTAGAGCAAGTGCTCCACAACAACAGAGAGAGAAGAGAGAAATACCCACAAGAATGGCCTGATGCCAAAAACACTTTGTATCTTTTCCTCCCCCCTCTCTCTCTCACTCTCTCTCTCACACACACACACACACACACACACACACACACACACACACACACACACACACACACACACACACACACACACACACACACACACACACTCACACATTTGCCATTTTGCCATTTTTAACAAAAACAAAATATGCAAGAATGATAAATGATAGACAAGAATGCTCTATTCGTGTGCTGTAGCCTACAGTATCAGAAAAGGGTCCACACTGTTCCAACTGTAACAACTAGATACGGCAACAGTTTTTATCACAACCATTTTGCAACACATATCCTGAATAAAACAACTTGGTAACCACAGCAAAAATAAGACAATAAGGCAATATGTTGTTAGACAGGAAAGCTAAAAGAAACGTGTGTGATGTTTTAAGAGGTCTATGTGGGATTAGCCTAGTTGTTGCCTGGAGCCCCTGGCACTGCTATATGGTGCTCATCACTCGCCAGCTCGCTCTCCGTGTTTCAACCATGGACTCAACACCGTTTGGCTTCAGTGCTCATTTGACAGTTCATTTGTAGACATGTTTTCACGTAACTAACGATATCTTAAAACGCCAGTGAGTGACTCAAGTCACGCTGATTTAATGTATGTATCGGTACTGTTTTCACCAGGAAAGAGATTTGACAGAGATTGATATTGTGGATCAGTCTCCTTCCAAGTGTTGTGGTTTTACAAACACACAGTAAAGTTTTGGCAAGGTTCCTCTTAAATTTAAAATCTGAAAATCCACTTTTAAAGGATGGCTTTACCGATTATCAACCCACTTTGTATCATTATAATCTCGGTAATATAAGCACATGCGCAGTGTTTACCTTCTCTCGCTCACGGAGAGAACCCATTTCCTCTTCTGGCAAAACGCCCCGTTGTGATGCGTTTTACGTCACACCGTATGGTATGGTCGACTGGCTGACAAGAACATGTAATTTTCCCAGTTCAACTCTCAAGTCCAAAACACATCGGCGCCAAAGTGCCGCGTTGTGATGCCCCTAGCACTCATAGGAAGCGTCACGCCATAGCAAGTCCACCTGACCACACACGAGGCGGTGCTGGAAATAGGACAGTGGCGTGAAGTGTTGCTGGGATTGTGCGCCGCCCGCCGCTGGTGTCGGGTTATACATAGAAAATACTGGAGGGTGAATGGGGCGGCTGTTTGAACACGCATCATGTGTTTTGCACTTCACTTTTTAAATCAATTGAAACATGTGGCTAACTGGTGTTTTGGCTTCCCTCAGATGTCTATTCATTTGAGGAGGAAGAAGCAGTGCTGGACCCGCATATGTCAGAACATTTATCACACTTTGGAATAGACATGCTACAGATGCAGCAAAGAGTAAGTTGAATCTGTGCGGAATTTATCAATAAGCTGCTTTTGCTACTCACATAATATCTCTATTATTATGTAAATACCAAACTAAAACAACAGTTAAAAGGCCACTTTGCCAATTTTCAACCAGCTTTGTTTGATCATTACAAAATCAATAGTATATATGCAAATTAACAATGCTTAACTTCCCTCCATCATGTTGCCTGGACTGAGAGCTCCCCGTACATTCACAGAACTTCCTGGTCTAAATGATGTCATAATGATGTCATTTCACTATCACAATCATTATTGCTCTCTCACTTCCTGGACCAAATTACATTATTGGACAGGAAGAACTGCAAATGAATGGGGAGCTCTCGGTCCAGGCAAGATGGAGGGAAATGAAACATTTTTCATTTACATATACGACTGATTTTGTAATGATACAAAGCTGGTTGAAAATCACCAAAGTGACCCTTTAATGCCATCTTGATGGACACCCAAGTCTTCTACCTTAAAGTGTTAACAGCAGGTCTCCTCTGCCCCCTGCAGACAGAGAACGGCCACCACACAGACAACAGCGCCCCCCGGCCGCGGGTCAGTGAGTGGGAGGTGATCCAGGAGGCGGGCATGAAGTTGAAGGCGGTGTACGGCTCGGGTTACACGGGCCTGAAGAACCTGGGCAACACCTGCTACCTGGGCACCGTCATGCAGGTCCTATTCAGCATCCCAGAGTTCCAGAGGATGTGAGTACAAGCTGCAGCCAGACTTCACCACATGGAAAGCATAATAAAAAGTCAATAAAACATCATGTGTGACTTAAAAATAGAAAAAGAACACCATTTAATAGTAGGAATGCAATAAAATCCATATATTTTGTATATGTAGTTTATATGTATCTGTTGTGGTGGTAGTCTCTGCTCAGCAGCACCATGTGGGTTCTGCCTTCCTGTGTGGCCTCCTGTGTGCTCCGTCTGAGGTGAGCGGCTGACATGTGTTTGGCTCTCTAGGTATGTGGGCAATCTTCAGAGGATATACGACTATTCGCCCCTCGACCCCAGCCAGGACTTTGCCACACAAATGTAAGTGATTCCAACGTTACATAATGCCATGTTGTAATACGCCAAGGTGTGATGGTCTCTTCCAATGACTGTCATGTATGAAAATTGAGATATTTGATGAGTAAATACTGCAGACGTGCATTTCATTATGAATACAGACAGTACATATTTAGTACAGTAATACATATGTTGTCATATAAAAGTGGGGCAAAATTAGGTTTTGTATATGAATTTCAGTGAACCCAACAAATACCCCCCCCCCCCCCCCCCCCCACCCTCCCAAGCAATTTTCTGGTAAATATCTGGTATATTTTGTCTGGTATGTTTGCTTGTATTTTGCTGAGGCCAAGATTAAAGGTAAATCGGGTCTAAGCTGGGTGTTGAATATCAGTTGTTAATCCAGAGTGTTATCATGTCTTCCAGGCAAACATGTTTATAACTTTCACTATTCTTATTGGAGAGAGCCTATCACCACTAATCAAGTCATTGATTATAAGATGAAAGATCAAATATGTGAGTGAATGATATTGGACTGGTTCTAAATGTGACTGAATGATATTGGACTGGTTCTGAAATGCTTCTGATGAGTCAAAGCACTTTTGATGTCAATGGTATTTTCTTTGGAAATAGGGTGTCTGTTTAGGGAGCGGGTGTAATTGTTCATATCTAAGAAAAGCAGGGGGGGAAAGGATAGAAAATCACGAGCCCCGAAACAGACTGACTGACTTTGTGTTGTAATGATTACGCTTTCCCTCTGTCCGGCAGGGCTAAACTGGGTTATGGACTGCTCTCAGGCCAGTACTCCAAACCACCCATGAAATCTGAGCTCATTGAACAGGTGATGAAAGAAGAATACAAGGTATTAGACTGGGTATGTCCAGCTCCCAATCTGGGTCCCTAACCCACAGAAGCATGTAAATACTGAGTGGTACTGTAGCTACATGACTCTTGTTGACCTGATGAAAAAAACTGTTTGGGGTTGTTAAGACAGAGATGAACGTTTTAACCTGCTGGTTTCAAATGCTATTCTAAGTCTTTTCAGAATTCATCTGTTATTAATACAATTAAGTGTGGATAGATTTTCATTGTTGTGATAGCTGCAGATGAGTTGATGGAAACAAGAAAATGTGATTTTGAGACATGTAATGTCAAACGTGATACTATGCTCTGAATTTTTTCACTTGGTCTTAAAATAGCTGTTGGCTGCTGTCCCAAATGTACTGCTCAGACTGCTTTTGACCACAGCTCTAATAGTGTGTTTTACTCTTATCGCTGCTTTATTTTGCTACCAAAAAGATCTCACACGTTATCTGTTGTAGTTGACGACTGTATGAGCTGCATTACTTCATGTCTTCTCTTAATTTCCTTCACAGCCAATTGATGGAATTGTTTTTCGGACATTTTCTTGTGTATTTTGCTTCACAAATTTGAACGGGCATGATGCAAAATCATGGCCTTTTCATCCACATAATGCACAACTGTCAGGAAATTAGAAGAGCAAAGCCATAGATTTCAGCCGGATTGAACCAGATAGATAGAGCAGGGCAACTGTCTCATTTGATAGTTTATGGCTGAGTTTGACAGATAGTTAGATAAATACATTCACAACAGAAGTAGACATAATATATCTCCCTATCATCAAAAATGCTAAATGTTACTTTATTTCTTGCTGCTGGTTGGCCTGTATATTACTATTTCACTGATGTGGTGGTACAAGATAATGCAGCAGTAATCTCGGCTACTTTTGGATTTATGAAATTGGTGCTTTTTTGTTATTGAAGATTATGAACATTTTGCCATTAACTGCCTTCAAGATATCTATTTGCGTCTAGTTAAGTTGGATTTACAATCACATTTTTACAGCACAGTTTTGTTGTCCCAGAGTGCCCATGTAAAGACCCTCAGGCTAGCATGAAGACTGCTGCTTTTTTGAGTAGAAACTTTGAGTTTGTTGTCTTTGCTAGTGGTGTTTTTGTATAGCCTCTTGATAGGCAACTTTAAGAGGTGGCTGATGCTGTAAGTGCAGCATGTGATCAGCACTTACTATTCCGTACCCTTAAATATTCAACCTTGAGCACTGCAATGTTCCTCAGCAGCTAACCGCTAAACCTGAGCAGATTTGTTCTCCTCCCTCCAAGCCCTTTAAGAACCATTAAAACCAGAAGGCTTTGCATCTTTTTAATGAAAACTCCAGTTGCAGCTATACTCATAGCAGCCATATTTCCTGAGGATTCACTGATAACACTTTTTCATTGTGAATACCATTTCTGGGTCCTAAACTTGAAGTATCGGCCAAGTCCTGATCCATTACTTTTACTCGACAGCATAGGCTTGAACTGATCATTTTAATTGATAATTTGATATTGGCTTTATCCATTCAGGGGGTCTAACACCCTTCAGAAGTCACTTCAAGGCCCCCCTTGTGTATTTCTGACATGTTACACACAGCTCTTCATATTGGATTTGAAGTATTCTTGGATACCGAGACCCTGTTTAGTCTGATACTGGCCAGACACCGGGTACCACTATCAGTTTGTAATATTCACTGGTGGTTTTCTGTCTTGTCTTATACTTAACTCTGAGGCAGGTGATTGGTCATGTGATTGGTCATGTGATTGTGATGTGATTGGTCATGTACAGTGAGTGTGTGTGTGACTCTGAGACAGGTGATTGGTCATGTACAGTGAGTGTGTGTGTGTGACTCTGAGACAGGTGATTGGTCATGTGCTTGGTCATGTGATTGTGATGTGTTTGGTCATGTACAGTGAGTGTGTGTGACTCTGTGACAGGTGATTGGTCATGTGATTGGTCATGTGATTGTGATGTGTTTGGCCATGTACAGTGAGTGTGTGTGACACCCACTCTTCTCATTCCAGCACCAACAAAAGGGCGTGTCTCCCAGGATGTTCAAGTCTATGGTCAGTAAGGGCCACCCAGAGTTCTCCTCCAACAGACAGCAAGATGCACATGAGTTCCTACAGCACATCATCAACCTGGTGGAGGTGAGTGGAACCGTGGTCTGTGCAGGTCAAATTATTTTCTTTTTCTTCACATTATTAAACAGGCATCTTTGTAAGCAAACGGCAGGTGATTATATTTGAACAAGCCATTGGCCACAGCCAATCAGTTATGTTTATGTTGAGGAGCCATATTGGTACATGTAATGTCATGAGAAAACCATTCATACTAGGGGTGTGAATCTTTGGCCGTCTCACGATTCGAATAGATTCTGATTCCTGGGGTCACGATTCGATTCAAAACCGATTTTCGATTCAAAACGATTCTCAATTCAAAATTGATTATCGATTCAGTACACAGGGGGATTTCAGGATCTACTCCAGTCCTCTGTGTGCTAAGAAAGGTGCAGTAGATAACATTTATTCATGCTAAACTTGCACAAACAAAAACTCTTTAGTATTTCTGGTATAGCTAGTAAGTGTTTCCAGGTAATGCCTACGTCTCTAGATGTTTGGTTTAATATAATCGGACCATCAAATTAAATTTCCCTATTATTACCATTTGTTTGTGGCCCTGTTACCCTCGCCCTGTTAGCCTATTACATACATTTCAGCCTAATTACCCAGATATACCCATTAATACCAAGCTATTATCTGGTTATTACTTTGTTATTACTAATTACATGGTATTACTAGTTATTACTTATTTATTATCACACTACATGCATGACCCCCCTATTACCATGTTGTTACCGAGCTGTAATGTAAAGTGCTACAAAAATAATAATAATAATTAATTAGCAGATCTTTTACCAAATGGATAGTTTTGGAATTAAATGTGAACATCTGGCTACATTTGAATGATCTTACACTGTTCCCATCAAGTGGTGTTCACTGGGTGATAATGGAAAGTAAACAGGAAGAGAGGCTGCCAAAAAACAAACAAACTTGAAATTACACCCCTATAAATTCTGTCCATGTGCTCTGATGAAGGTTACTTTAATTTTTAATTGTTGGGTAAGTGATAGTCTTCTCTTAATTGGCCACTATAAATTCTAAACTGTTTCACAAAATGGCAGGGGTTTGTCTGACCCCTGACACAGTGGGGGGGGGGGGGGGGGGGGCTGTTTTCAATGAAAGACAGCACACCGTCTCCTTGGTTTGGTAGACACACACTGGTGCTCTGAAGTGACTTTCTCAACCGGGTTATATATAGCTCAGCCCTCTCTGTTACACAGACCCACCAGATAATGCTTCCTAGTCTGCCTCAGACTCAGACCCGCTGCGTCCTGATGCTGAGATCAACAAAACAAACCGCTCAGATTCTGCCTGCCGGGCTTTCTCCAAAACCCTGTACTTCCTGTAGTAGGGTATGGCCCTATGATTTCCACAATGCAGAAAATGCAGAAGGAATCACAGAATTTTGTAATAAAAATGGAATTGACAGTAAAACATGAATATTGCCGAAGTTTTCATAATTTGGCTGAATTTGATTCAAAGAAAAAGGAACAAAATCTAAAGTAGGGTGTTTTGAGAGGGGGGTTGATCTTGCGTGGGACCCTTACGCCACCTTCCAACTTGGTTGTCACTTTGAGAGACATGTTGAAGAAGCCAAGTAATTAAAATAAATAAATCAACCATAACCCCGAAATTCAGATCGATAAAACTGAATTGTGGGGGGGGGGGATTTCATAGGGCCCTAGCTGAGCATTGACTTGGCTTGTCTGGAAAAGGACCTCAAGCCCCGCCTCCAACCCCCTTAGTGTACTTGCAGGCATCTCCAGCTGTCTGCGACCTAGATGCCGAGTTAGTTCGCCAGACATCGACAGAACCTGACCACCATCAGCAACTTCTCGAATACTTTCCCAGAGTAAAATTATAACGTGTATTTCTATAGCCGCTTAGAATAGACAGGCTGGACTGCCTAGAGGCCACTGGTGTGTTAAATCGCACTGCCGTCCCTCATCACACTCTTCAAATAAACACAGCCCAAACCTCAGTGACCCCTGCTGTTCAGACGCGGTGAGATGACATACAGGCTTTTAATGATACTAAAATATCTGTGCTCTGGGAAAAAAGAAAAATAAGGTGTAACACACTCAATTATGGAACTATGGCTAACCGGAGCACCATTTCTGTTGTGTGATTTTACGAGTTGCAGAGTTGCGTCGGTGTTATAAATTAATGTATTAACCCATTGATACCTGATGCAGCATTTGCGTGTATATCCCTCATTTGTGTGCGTATCCCTTTAAGACCGCGAACCGCGTTAACACGGTTCGCGGTCTTAAAGGGATACGCACACAAATGCTGCATCAGGTATCAATGGGTTAAGAGATCTGGGTCAAACAGTGTTTGCGCTGTTGTAATGCCAGGCAAGTGTAATAGACCACAGCAAAGAATGGCATGTAGATAGAGTCACATTTCAAACCTAGGTCTGTCATGTTTATATCTGTAGTTTGAGACCAACATATTCATATTGGCCTTTAAAAGGACAATACCAATATTTTTGACTTGAAGCTGCAAATAGACGATGTTTTGTGGTGATGTTTAACACTTTAATTTTGACCATTTGCAAGTAGGTAACAGCTTTAACACCAGGGGGTGCTAAAACTCGTTTTTGAAACCTGTGCTAATCAAATTCTTATAGATGGTTGGCTGCACTTCAACCTCTTGAACTCTGATTTCCCCCTTAAAATTTGCCTTAAGTAGCTTCATAGTTCTATAGAAATGTGTTTACATATTGTATGACAATGCTACATATTGTCCGCCTGTTCCAAAGGTTCAGGAACCTCCATCATATCAGTGGTGGACCATGATATCCAATATATTATTATAAGGCCAATATCGGCCCAGTATGCGTCAAACCGATATATGGGTCTAACCGTATTGTTGATATTCTAACCCCCCACCCCCTCTTGCTGTCTCTCCAGAGGAACAGCGCAGGTTCGGAGAATCCCAGCGATGTCTTCCGCTTCCTGGTGGAGGAGCGTGTTCAGTGCTGCCAGTCGCGCCGGGTGCGCTACACCCAGCGGGTGGACTACCTCATCCAAATCCCCGCCCCCATCGAGGCCGCCACCAATCGAGGTAAAGGACCCCTGTCACTCACACGTACACATGCGTGCACGCGCACGGCGTCGGGCGCACACACACACACACACACACACACACACACACACACACACACACACACACACACCTCACAGCTGGAAGCCACAACTGCTGTGGCGCCGGAGCAGCTGGCTCAGGTGGGACGAGCTCCCGGGGGAATCAGCAGGTCCTCATCTGAAAGGGTATGGAGGGTCCTGAGGTGCTGGATCCATAGTGAGGGGGGTGTCTGTGTCTAACAGCAACTGCATATGACTCTGATGATAATGAGTGCTTCCTTATCACAAAGTCTTGGTTTGACTTAAAACACACCATGGTATCCTATCCTATCTTCACTGTGCGTTGGCTGATTGCACTGCAATCATTAGTGGAAACATTGCAATATTTAAAGGTTTACATTTTCAAACATCGATGTATCATCGTCAAATTAATTGTTATGCCTTGTTATTATGACTGTAAACAAATGAGACCATGGTGGAGATGACTGGCAGCCTCTATGTCACATCAGTGGTATTGTTAGTGCTAGTGTTTCTCCAAATTAACAGCACATTTCACATAAACCCCAATTGCAAAGATGATGTTGCTACTTTAATTACCGGTAGCACCTTTGTTTCCTTTCATTTTGAAATTACTGGATGTTATGGAGTGTTGTGGATGTTATGGAGTGTTGTGGATGTTCTGGAGTGTTGTGGATGTTAACCTTTGTTATATTAAATTACTGGATGTTATGGAGTGTTGTGGATGTTATGGAGTGTTGTGGATGTTCTGGAGTGTTGTGGATGTTAACCTTTGTTATATTAAATTACTGGATGTTATGGAGTGTTGTGGATGTTATGGAGTGTTGTGGATGTTATGGAGTGTTGTGGATGAAACCGTATGTTATATTGCATTCTGTTTGGATTCTACCAGAGGAGCTGTTGGCATACGAGGCCAAGAGGCAGGATGCAGAGGAGAACATGCGGCCCCCTCCAGAGCCGGTGAGGGCCCGGATCCCCTTCAGCGCCTGCCTGCAGGCCTTCACTGAGCCCCAGAACGTCGCCGACTTCTGGAGCTCAGCGCTGCAGGCCAAGTCAGCCGGGATAAAGTAAGCAAGGTCCATCTGCACCTGCAAGGGCTAGTCTACACCTGCATGTCTTTGCATCATCTCACGCCTTTCAGTTCTAAGCAATGGCCTTTTAAAGAGTTTTGCTACTTTCTTCTAAATTCAGAAGACTCTTTTCGCTAAATGTTTGTCCCTTTCTCTCCAGGATGTCCCGTTTTTCCTCCTTCCCAGAGTATCTGATTATGCAGATCAAGAAATTCACATTTGGGGTTGACTGGGTGCCAAAGAAACTAGGTAACTGACTGAAGAGCTCTCTAACTTACCCCACTTAACACACCAGTGCTGAAAACATTGTTCTAGAGTTTCTCAGTACATTGCATATAACTCATTACATTCTACCACATTGGACTGTAGTCAGGTTCGCAATATGGCTTTTGCCGAGATCTAGGAGGAAGTAAAACATCCATTGATTGTTTTTCATTGCCCACTAACTTCTCAGTGACTCAATAGTATTACCGTTTTAATTCTGTGAATGCCCAGCAGAGGGCAGCATCACACTGTGATTCATGTTTGTTCACCCAAGCATCCCCTGTCCTTTTTGGACACACCATCTGCCCCACCTCTCACCCCACACATCCCTGGCAAATACTGCAGTTGGTTAGCTATTAATAGGACACAAAACTTCAAAAGAAAAAGCAGAAACTTGCATTTCACTTCACAGCTGACTTTTTTTGACATACTGTAACTGCATCTACAGGTGTATCTGTAAATTTGTTGTGGCTTCTTTAGAGCTAAATCATTTTGCAAGGTCACTAGTGACATATAGCCTGTACTCTTTACTAGGGGTGTCACGATACACTCAGTTCACGATACGATACGTATCACGATACTGGGTTCACGATAACGATACGATACGATACGATTTTAACAATATTTTTTTAAACTTGAATAATGACAATATATGACTGGAAAAGTAGTATTTTATTTGAAATGCACAAATACAAAACATGCTGTTGTGGGAAATTGTTATTACAATAACAACTAGAAAAAACATGAGATTGGACATAAGGCTTATCTTAAAATAGAATGAGTTACACCGTCACTTAGATTTACTTTGAACTAAAAGGTTTCTCAGCAGTATAAATTCTCATTATGCATCTTCAGTTTTTCTTCAAACTCAAACAACAAGACTTTTCTTAGTCTATTTTTTATGCATCTTCAGTTTTTCCTGTCAAGTAAACAGTTTTGCCAGAAACTCAATTGAATGGTTTCTCTCCTGTATAACTTCTCATGTGTCTCTTCAGAGACTTGTTCAACTGAACTACTTTCCACACATTGAACTTCAACAAACAAAGACGTTTCTTAGTCTATTTAAAAATTAAAAAAATTTAAAAAAATCGCGATATGAGATTTCATCTCAACGATACATCGCATTTCGTGGGACGATATATTGTGACACCCCTACTCTTTACCATATGTCATGGGTAATTCACATTCGCAAATCATGATCTCCTTTGCCATACTACTGACTACATTATGATTTAACTCTTCTTAACAGTCAGGCTGCTTGAATGAGATTAGCATTTTGGTAGCAACTTCACAGGCTTGAATCCTCAGTTACTATATTGTCCCACTTTCCTTATAGACCCCTTATACAGCTGTCAACATTGGAGCTGCGCGCGCATCGTGTAGGCAAAAAGCTGTGAGCCCAGCATAGAGAGCTGTGTAAAAGCCCCGCTGTCAGGACTGCTCTGTGCCCATCTGCGACACACAGTTTTAAGTTTTTAGTTTTAAAATGCAGTTCTCGGCTTACTACCACAGCTTATCGCCTAGTGATAAGCAATGTTATGCATCGAAATTAACGTTGTTAATGGGATATGTCTTACAGACCCATACCATACGCACTGGCGCTGTCAATTGGCCAAGCCTAGAGTGGCCAGCAATACATATCGTGCATTCCTTTATAACTGGGGATAGCGTAGATAATTATTCTGTAACTTGCAAAGATATATTGTTATGTTGATAATGCACACAACTCAATAATGACATTATGTAACGTTACTTGGTCGTTAACTAACCGAGCGATGTGGCTGAGCAGCCTACAGCTACAGGCAGCTTACCTGATTATGAAATGAGCACTACAAAGTCGGGCATTTTTAATGATGTCCTCGTTCCAATCAGTTCAACTCAATAATGACATTATTTAACGTTACTTGGTTGTTAACTAACCGAGTGATGTGGCTGTTACTAGCAGCCTACAGCTACAGCTTACCTGATATGAAATGAGCGAGCACTGCAAAGTCGGGCATTTTTAATGATTTCCTCTTTCGGCTTGCAACCAAAGACACCTACGGTTAGCATTAAAAGCAGTATGAGTTGACGGGATTCGGTAAAACTTTAGTCCTTGCTTTGTTGATAGTGTAACAGACTGTTCAGTGTTGTGTTGTGTTCTATTGCGTGTGTGCGAGGCTGTGTATGTTCCCTCGAGTTGCCGTAGAACAGGATATGTGGGGAGAAGCTATAACGTTACAGCCTGGCTCTATCGTTTATTATTTTATTAACCAAGTGTGAATAGGCGGACCCGAATACTCTGCTACAATACCTTTCCGATTCTGGCATCCCACTGCACAACACAAAGACATGTCTAGCTCGTCTAGTTTTCCAGCCAGTTGAAAACTACTTGCCAGGGCCGCGCGGAGTCTGTCTTTCTGCCTCCGTCTTGCGCATGTCTTGCGTGTCTTGCGTGATGTCAGTGTGACGTAGTCGTATAAGGGGTCTATATTCCCTTTCCCTCTTCAGTGTGAACTCTGAGGTGTACCTGATGCACGGCACAATCCAAACCTGAAGAAATCCCATGACAAATCCTGTCCAATCCCAATATGAGCCCATTTGCCCCTAAACCTGACCTGACATGTGTCCATGTGTTCCTTACAGACTTGGCCATAGATGTCCCAGACTTCCTGGACCTGAACAGACTGCGGGCCTCCGGGCTGCAGGCGGGTGAGGAGGAGCTGCCGGACCTCATGCCTCCCATCGTCCTGCCTGAAGACACCAGAGGTATGGCACAGTGAGCACACATCCACTGTGTGATGGCGGGTAGAGTGACCAGATGTCCCACTTTGTGTGGGACTGCATAGCATTTTCATGCCTTTTCCCCTGTTCCACATATTGAGACAGTGTCCCACATTTTGATTGGCTCTAGTGGCCACTGGTGTCTTTTGTCTTCTATGACAGTAAACTGATTATCTTTGGGTTGTGCACTGTTGGTCAGAACAAAAGAAGACATACAGAGGATGCCATCTTGGACTTTGGGGAGAAGGTTATCAAATTTTGTCACCATTTTGCAACACTTCATATATGAAACGACTAACTCAAGGTCTCTGCTCAGTATCTTGTTAGGACTCTGGGCAGCACCTCAGACGTTAAAAAGGCCTTTCTTTGAGCTGCAGCACCTTGCTTAGGCCGCATCGCATATCTACCTCTGACAGCAGCAAACCATTCAGCCATCTCTTTTCAGAGGACTATCTGAATGGAGGTGTGAATGGGTTTCTTTGTAAGTAGGCTTCCTGAGATTGGACCCTGTTGCTTGTTAATTGACCTCAGAGCATCACATTCTACAGAGACATGGGTTAAAACAAGAGTGTGAATGAATCATGGTTTAAACAGTAGAATGAAAGGGGGTGAAAAGAGAGACCATTGTTCCCCCCCCTCCCATTTATATGATGATCTTAGTCAATTTCAAATGAAGCGCTGGCCAGTATCAGCAGCGATTAATCATGCCTTGGTCACCCTTCTGTCTCACTGACTACAGGGGGCGCCACACAAATGTGTTTTCCTTTATGCTGCTTGAAACACGTCATTTCCCATTAATTACAATGACAGATTTTGGTATTGATGCAGAAGAAACAGGTTTGATGCTCAAAGCAATGACTACTTGGGGTGAAGCGAACTTGATGTGATTGAAGGCGATGTTGCTGACCTACATTTTGGAGGATTCTGTCTAGGTTGATAAGCATGTTATTTGTATTTATTTTTAAATCATTTCTCCTCCTCTGAAGCTAAAGTTTTGTATTGCCAAGCCCATAAACAAAACTTATAATAGTGTCAACTAATCTATGTGCATCACCTGAAATACATACTTAGAAAGTTGTACTTTCTGCTCCTCTTTCAGATAACTCCATGAGCTCCATAGACTGTGAGTATTTCATTTCTCTTCTCAATACCTCTATACTATACTGTATATGAATATGTCATCCATTATTTTGGGTTATTATGGGCCCAAGCAGTAGTGACAAATGCTGTAGAGCTGGAAGTCTGGCTATGTTCACTGCAGCAGGTGCAGCTGAGGCGCCTACTTCCACACCAAACTTGATTTCTCAGTGTGACTCTGCTCCTTTCAGCCCGGCTCATTTCTCTCCTTGATAAATCTCTAATTTAATGAGGCCCAAAGAGAAGAATGTGTTTGCTTGTGTAAACTGGAGGGCTATAGCGGATACGCTGTAGCTATAGCGGATACGCTGTAGCTATAGCTGATACGCTGTAGCTATAGCGGATACACTGTAGCTATAGCGGATACACTGTAGCTATAGCGGATACACTGTAGCTATAGCTGATAGGCTGTAGCTATAGCGGATATGCTGTAGCTATAGCAGATACGCTGTAGCTATAGCTGATACGCTGTAGCTATAGCTGATACGCTGTAGCTATAGCTGATACACTAGCTATAGCTGATACACTGTAGCTATAGCTGATACACTGTAGCTATAGCTGATAAAGCTACAGCTGATACACTGTAGCTATAGCTGATATACTGTAGTTGAATCAGCTGCTCTGTGTTTTAATATTGATGTTGGTTTGCGTGTGCCTAGCTCCAGAAATAGACGAGGCAGCAGTGATGCAGCTTGCAGAGATGGGCTTCCCGCTGGAGGCTTGTCGGAAGGCGGTCTACTACACCGGCAACATGGGCCCCGAGATGGCCTTCAACTGGATCATAGCCCACATGGAGGAGCCAGGTAAGGCAGCCACAGCAGCGCACCGCCATGAGCCTATTTCACTTCCCACCCAATTCACCCATTTTCTGTCTAAAAGGCAGGAGGTAACACAGGTGCAACCAGGACACTAATTAGGGCTTGGAAGTTGGAAACCCTAATTAGTCTCTTGCTTGCACCTGTGTTACTTCCTGCCTTTTTGACACACAATGGGTGAATTGGGTGGGAAGTGAAATAGGTGAATGAGCACACACACACACACACACACACACACACACACACACACACACACACACACACACACACACACACACACACACACACACACACACACACACACACACACACACACACACAAACACACACACATTTAGCACATATTTATTTGACATTTTTGTCCACTTAACTTTTGTCCACTTTGCCTAAACATGTTGGAATACTTACAACAAAGTCAAACTTGCTGGAAATAGAAAACGAGCCGAATGCGTCTTAGTAGCTAAGTAAGACTTCAGCCTCCTATGACAATGACAAATTGGACTTGTGAGAGTGGCTACCGCTTCTGTAGATGTGTTTTAGCAAAATGTAGGTATTTTAATTTTTTTTTATTAGTTACCACCTTTTCACACAAACATAACTAGCAAAGCTTTTAAAATAGTTTTAGTCTAGTTAGTAGTTTTGTTTTTCAAGTGGTGGACATCTTGTTTCACAACGAGCATCTTAAAGTGTGATCTGCAGGTTGTTACATTAGATCGACCATTACACACTGACGACTTCCTATCTGAAACTGTTTCACAAACCACAACAAAGGGCTGAACATCCGTCTGAGGTTTTGTGACTGTAAATGATGGTTATCATGCTTACTTTCACTTCCACATTAAAATATATTCTGATTGTGTGTATAACGGAGAACTATCATTACTCTCTCTCTCTGTTTGTCTGTCGCCCCTCTCTGTCTCTCTTTATCTGTCCCCACCTCTCTCTGTCTGTCTCTCTCTCTGTCTGTGTGTGTGTCTGTGTCTCTCTCCAGACTTTGCAGAGCCTCTCACTCTGCCCTCCATGTTGGATCTGGGTCCCTCCTCCAGCGACGCGCCCATGGGTGTGGCCCCGCTGACCAACTCGCCCCCCGAGGAGAGCATCGCCATCCTCACTTCCATGGGCTTCCCCCGCACTCACACCATCCAGGCCCTCAAAGCCACGGTCAGTGTCCGGTCCACTGCCCTCATGTTTCCCCTCCATCTACTGAAAAATAACTTTTATTCCATTAGCTGGCACTGAGGTGGCGACTTTTTTCTTGGGGTCAAAAGATGTTTAGTCTGTCTTCTAGTAATATTCTAGTAATATTATTTGTAATAATCTATTAGAAATCTATCGCTCTATCTAGAGCGATTAGAGATGTCTGCTCTACACGCTGTTTACACTGAGCAATTAGAGATGTCTGCTCTACATGCTGTTTACACTGAGCGAGTAGAGATGTCTGCTCTACATGTTGTTTACACTGAGCGAGTAGATATGTCTGTCTGCTCTACATGCTGTTTACACTGCGCCATTAGATATGTCTGCTCTACATCCTGTTTACAAATAGTCTCCGCATACAGAGGTCACTGCTGATGCAGCTCTTCAGCTCCGGCAACATGATCTGGATGGGTTACAGAACATGTGCAGCAGTTTTATCATCTTAATCAACACGTTTGGAAACGGATGTAAAACGCACCAGAGCATCGACCGCTTATCCACGATGCGTCAAAGTGGATGCGGTTGCAGCAAAGTCACCGGCTGGTGTCTGTTTTGAAATGGCCCCCGATTCTCTTGTTTCAACTTGTCCCAACTTGTCCCCTTCAGCAAAAAATAGACCAGCAGATACCATTAATAATACACCACTGAAATAGACATCTGGCTTCGTTGTTTATCATCCCCAATGCCTCCATACTGGCCGCCGTCCTCAGTGTTCACAGACGGGGTAAATAAACAGTGAGGGGGCTCATGGCCCGTCTGTTTATAGCCCTGAGTCAGGACGAGGAAGTGTTCAACCTCACTGACCTGACGGGTGGAGATGGGAAAGCACCAGCCACCCCTTCACCCCCGCCCCTGTATTGAAGGTCTGCTTCAATACAGCATAGTGTCCCATTTTGTAAATTGTGGTCCCATTTAGAGTAAAATAGACAATAAAGCGGACTATGCTTTGAGCGCGTGATTGACAGGTCACCTGTCCAGTATACTTTAACTCATAATCTGTAAGATTATTGTTTTTCTTGATTTTGGTGACACCTTTAGTGATAAGCGGTCATTGCTCTGGTGTTTTCTCAATGTCGTCCCTGGCACTCACTGTAGACTGCAGTGCAGTGTCTTCTATTTATCAATTTTAATATGTATTCCAAAGAAACTACTTTGTTGCCTCCATAAGCACAAAAGGGAAAATGATTTTTGCCAGGAAAGAGGGATATGACCTGGCGATGAGATGAATCAATATTGTATGGCATCAAGCGGCGATAGAGTAGCAAAACCTACATTTATTTATATAATAGGGAAAAGTTGTGGATTATTACTTCAGATTGAGATTTCATAATTTGCATATACCTGAACATTTTGTTTTGTCGTATATTAAATGTGAATTTATAAACTTTGAAATGAACGCTTATCTTTCAGAACAACAACCTGGAGCGAGCGCTGGACTGGATCTTCACGCACCCGGAGGAGGAGGAGAGCGATGCCCTGTCAGACATAGACACAGAGCCCAACGACAACGCCTTCTCCAACGCAAACTCCCACAGCGACTCCACGCTTTCCCCGGACAGAGACACGACAGGCCCAAGGGTCAAAGACGGCCCGGGACGTGAGTGACTCTGCACGACTCTGGACTTTAAATTGATTATTAAGTCTTATTTAAAGCCTGATTATGTAGTTTTACTACTTTGCGAAACTGCGCCCCCCACCGAAATGCTACACTTCCCTGTTTGTACATTCAGATATCAGCCATATTTTACTGTTCTTGCTTATACTCTCTACTTGGCTTACCTTTCTGCTGTGCTTATAACTGGTTCACTGGAAAGAATAGCTCCAAATATCCCCAAATGATGTCTCGACGAGGGAATCGAGAGAAGTAGCGCTGCTAATCAAGCTAGCAAGCGAAACACCTTTCATTTCCTAAACGTACTTCACACTAAAAGCAGGCTGTTACTTTGTCAGCGGAAAACTTTTAATTTGAAGGCGCTGTGCAGGAAATGGACTTAAAAGTTCCAGGCAACTTGGCACTGTCAAGATGCCATGACACAGACACCAAAAATGCATAATTCTGGAACAGGCTTTCGGAAGGCGGTGTTGGAATTACAGAGCTACCATTCTCCCCTATTAGAAGTCACTGTACCATCAAAATGATTAAAAAGCTGTTATATTAAGATTTAAAACAAAAGTTACTTAAAGGGGCTTTAAAGTGGCAATACGTATTCTATGACTTCTGTTGACCTCTACTGGTGTTTAGTATGAATTAACTAGAAAAAAGTGCACACATCAAAAAAACTCAATACAGGTGCTGGATCAAAAGATTGAAAGAGGTAAAATCCACACACTGTATTGATAGCTCCCAATAATTTGAATGACTTTCAATCATCTTGACAGGTACAATAAAGTCACATTTTTACAATCGACAGGAGTAAGCTAGCCTAGGGAGGAAATGTCACACACACGCACACACACACACACACACACACACACACACACACACACACACACACACACGTGCGCACGCACGCACACACACACGCCAGGGTAAGAAATTAACTTTCTTTCAGACCCCTCATTTTTCACAGGCGTTTTATGAACTTTCAAGGGCGTTCTTGCCCCAAGCCCCGCTAATGTCTGACCCTGAGCCACACACAGTCTCCACTGGGAGAAACTCCAACATTCCTGTGTAATGTTGCTCCTGTGTAATGTTGCATGTCCACAGTACAAATAATCATAACATCTTGACCCCTAAAATCTAAACCTAAAATTTAAATGGAGAAATTGGCCAGTGGAGTTTGATGATTGTACTTGTTTCCAATGCAAATCAACTTGATCCAAGAATTTTGTAGAATCACGTGTAGAATTACCGTAATTGCCTTCTTATTCTGACTTGAAGAGACTAATTTCTAGAAAATTACTTACACAAGTGAAACTGCATTGAAATCAAGTGGCGTTCTCACCCCATTGAAATAATTATTCTCTTGCCTTACGAAAAATAAGATTTGAAAGCTGAATATGAGACTAAACAATGTTTTTGTAGTCCATATCCTTGTTTGAATAAACTGCTATTTGTAATTAATGGTCCATGTTGGTTACAAGGGGCTACACAAGTGACTGAGATTCACAAATATACATGTGAGACCACTTTCTGTGATGTCATTCTACATGTAGAGTTTTTGTGATGTCATTCTATATGTAGAGTTTCTGTGCTGTCGTTCTACATGTAGAGTGACTGGTTTGATTTCTTCCCCCAGGCTATGAACTCTTGGCCTTCATCAGCCACATGGGAGCATCCACGATGTCCGGACATTACGTATGTCACATCAAGAAGGAGGGAAGGTGAGTTATGTCTTGATATTGTACTTTATTATTCAGTCTGGCTCTATCCACCGTTTCAAGTTCTGTGTTCGGCCACAGCTATGCCATTTTACGTGCGATCGGGTTGAAACCTTCAGGGTGTGTAAAGGGCACCCGTGCGGGTGACCTGATGGAGCCAGATTTTTTAATTATGGCAGATTAATTGCCCTAAGGCTGAGGCTATAGTTCAGTGATGATGTCATCAGTGATGATGTCATCAGTCTGAGGCTATAAGTAATGGGAGTATAATGGCCGCACAGCGGTCGAGCTGCAGGGGGGGGGCGAGGCCGCGCAGTGGCCTGAGCCACGTATGCAAGCTGCAGGGCCAGCTTGGCGAGCTGCAGGGCGGGCGAGCCCGCGCAGAGGGCGAGCCTAGGAATGGAGCGCGCGAGATGCCTAGTTCACCCCCCCATTTTCTCCAAAATTGTACTTGGCGAATTCCCCCTGCCGTCCTGGTCGTTGCTCCACCCCCTCTGCCGATCTGGGGAGTGGGGAGAGCCATAGAGTGCCGTCTCCCTTCGTCTGTCTGTCTCTCTCCCTCTATCTCTCTCTCTCTATCTCTCTCTCTCTCTCTCTCTCTCTCTCACACACACACACACACACACACACACACACACTTGCTGTCACCATTACACAATGCTAAATACATACCAGTTGTGACCATAGACTGTATTATTAAAAAAAAGAAGAAAAAACAGAGTACGCTACAGCATAATGCAACGCGCACATTTCTTATAATTTCAGCTGTCAAAAGAATCTCTGGGAATTTATATTTCCATCCCGGGAGATGAGTCTGTTGGCCAATCCGGGAGGGTTGGCAGCCCTATCTGGTCTGCATGCTTTTTACCTGGTGTGAAACCGAGCTGAACCGAACCAGCTGAAAAACTAAACAATGTATCATTTTTGCATTTGGTGTGAATCAAGGAACCGGACTGGCTGGTCTGAAAATGCCCTAAGTTGAATGTGCATCTCCCTCACATATTGTCCCTTCCCTGCAGGTGGGTGATCTACAACGACCACAAAGTGTGTTTGTCAGAAAGGCCTCCAAAAGACTTGGGCTACGTCTACTTTTACCATCGACTCTCTAGCAGTTAGACTGAACTAGAGACCCACTTCCTCCCTCCCTCCACCATGCAACCTTAGAGAACTGCAGCCTTGCAACCAGAAGACTGGAAGACAACTGTAACAACTCCCTCCAGTGGGAAACCATGGAATTAACCACTTGGACCAGCCAGTAGGAGAACTGCTCACCTTATCACAATGTCATTGAGGAGCAATGAGGAAATGTTCAACACTGCTGTGGTCGTAAAGGGAAAGCAACGTGCTTTTGTGCAACTGTGTTATTATATTGTGCTTTAAATGTGTATTTCAGTGTTGTTTCTCTTGTCTCTACAGTGTAGGTACAGAGGGATGTGTGCAATGTCCATGACTGGAGTGCTGTATCCGCAAAATAATGTTGTCACATATCAGATCTTATTGTTCCTTCTCTATGCCTTCAGCTACTGTGCCAGTATTTTTCAAAGTGGTACGTTTTATAAATGTATATTGAAACGGCAGTGCCTCACTGCCAGCCCTGAAATGCTCTGAACTGCAACAACAAACAAGGAATTACTGTGCTGATGCTGGTGGCTTGGCCTTTTTACTGCGTGGCATTGAAATAGATGTGAATGTTCTTCAACCCCTGGGAAACTGAAAGGACATCAGGAACGATAAACATGTTCAATAGCATGTTTTAGTTGGACAATGCGCCCCAAAAATACCAGCATACGAGGGAGAACACCGGAGAAAAAATTACGACGACCCTGCTCGGCTGTGATGGGCACTTACATAGAAGCCCAGGAATAGGTATACTTATATTTATTATCTAGACCGGAGACTAGTTATGATTAGACTCACATGGTCAGACCCAACGTCTTACGTCAGCACGCTTCCAGCGACGGAGGGTCTGAATCACAAGTCAAATTTCCGGATTCCGCCAACAGGAAGCCTGCGGCGAAATCTGATTGGCTGGGCTGTTACGGAAGTCCAGCATGCCGTCCATGGTTGGTCAATTCATATGTCTGTGATGCCTCTTTTTTTGTCTTGGGGGTGGGTGTTGACCACTTTTCAAGTGTGTTCCAGATGTAGATGTACGGCTGTATGGCTGATTGACTGAATGATGGGTCAAATCTGAGGTCATTTCAGCTTTCAAAACAACTGTTGTATTGTATTGTCCTTCCCTGAAAGCACTTTTAGACTAACAACTGGGACACACCAGAAGCATCTCCGAAGCAGTGCGTCGAACAGGAGTCTGGCCATTCACACCAGAAGCACTCTGTTTTGCTCCGCGCCTCGCTCAGTTTTGCTCCGTGCCGGTCACAACTTGTACTGACTTCATGCCTGGCTGCACGTGGCCGCTCGCGTCAAAAATAGAGCAGACGCCGAAACTCTCGCTGCAGGACGTGAGACGTGACGCGCCGAGGCCGGTGTGATCGAGCGCCCCTGTTAACAAGGACGCCGAAATGAAACTGCCTCCGCGAGGTGAGGCTTCCGCGTCGGATGCGCTTCTGGTGTGTCCCAGCCTTAAGATTATTTCATATGCTGCACCTGATGCAATAGAACTAGAATATTTATTCACCAACTACAAGCAACTGAATGTGGTGTGAAAAGTCTATGAAGCCATTACAGTATTGCATATAATTACTGCTTCATATGAGGAAAGCCATGCCTCATTTGAGCTGGCGCAACCATCAGTGTACATAGTTTATGTAGAAGTCCTGAGTCTTGTAGTGAATTTCTATACAAAATGTTTGCATCAGTATTTTTCCTCAGATGTGACTGGCCCACTTTGACAGATTTAGACCATTAAAGGTGCGTTCACACCAAGGCGGGGGAAAAAGAAGCTTCACTCGCTCAAGCTTGACCGCGCAAATTATTTGGCAAAGTTGAACATTTTCAACTTGAGCGAATGAGGTGAATTTTGTGTCATTCACAGCACGATAACATACAGCCGGCGAGCGTGCTCTGGCTTATGGAGAGCAAATAAGTGTCCAGATATACTGCGAGCGAGGTCCAATACTGGGAAGCAGGATGACCCTCGCGTCCAAAAATGCCCCTATTTTGATGGTGGTGTTGTGCACGAATCTTTGCAGAAGTAGAGTCAGGGCGAGCGATTTTATTCATAAGCGTCACATCGCCCAGGGCAAAGCGGCATCTGCTCACGTTTGCATTGGCTTTATATGTAATCTTGACACGTGAATTTGTGAATTTCGCCTTGGTGTGTGAATGCACGGCAAGAGTAAAAAAAATAGATAAATGTTTTAGTTGAATCTTACAGGTGAATTTGTCCTGTTGCCACCTATAGATTGTTTCATGTATTTATGCATCTCAACACTCGTGGCTTCACCTCTATAGCAATATGCACTACAACCAAATCTCTTCTCCAACACACAAAATGAATGACGGATGCTGTCTCCTCTTCTTGTACCACTAGACATGGTGCAGTGCTGAATGTATACAGTAACTTCACGGTGCTCACTGCGACCTAAGCCATGCTCCTCAGCTTTAACCCTCTGAGACCACGACAAAAAACACAACTAGCCCTAAAACCTTAAACTGGATTCTCCTCCGACTGTGCTCTGACTCAATTACAGTTAACAATGCTGCCTTGAGGCTTCTCTGATTAAAGCTTCATGATTTTCTGTTGGGTGGGAAGAAGACCACCTGTTGACTTCTCACGCTCCTCAGATACTACTTGATCTACTTGCTGTAGTGTTCATTGCCTATGCAGCATTCTCAAAGGTCTCTCTATGCAAGTCTTGTGTTCTCTTTCGTGTCAAGACTATCTCTCCCTACTAGAGTACATATTCCATAATGGGACTGTCCCTTAGCCTCTGGCTAATGTGTAGCCTCACCACCGGTGATGTGTCTTAATGAGTAACCCATGTCACCTGCCCCTGGAAAGGGAAGTCACATACGGAATATGTAGTCGGGAGAGATGGTCTCTCCACTCATTGAACCTGGGTTACAACAACGTAACCAACTGTTTCTGCTGGTCTTCCCGGACAAAGCATTTTTCTCACAGAAACCGAATAAGTAGAATGTACAGTATCCTCTCCAGGGTTTCTACTGCGCCTTGTTAAATTGCTTTACTACCCCGCCTACTGGATGTGCTTCATGGCTGTGGATGGACCCAGGTCATATCTATTAGATGTTCTTGTCGTTTCGTTTTGTCTCAGCTTTCCCTCCAGCTTGGTCTCCTTTCTCTCTGAGTTGTGAAAGCTTAAGGGTTTAATTTGTGTCACAAAACGCCTTTTTACTATCAGCATGTGCACTAAAAGTTGACATTTAGTCATTTGGATTGTACAATTGTACTTTTGTGAGTTTTATCCTTTTTCATTTCACTAAATGTCGCAATGGTACTTCACCTGTTTTTACTCAATTGTGTTTCCTTTTTGCCTTTTTGCAAACACGTTTGTGCCAATTCTGTAGTTTTCATTACATACAGTTTTCCTGAAGGGATTATTTTAAGTTGACTTTTGTAATGTATGTATTTATCCAAATATTGCTTAGGATACAGTATTCTAACAGTATATGTGAGTATTCACTGATGATCACAGTAAACCCAGTGGTGCTGTTTACTTGCAATGTTTGGATAATTCAATAAACTACACCTTTGTTGAGATTTGGCACTGACGCTTCATTCAGAATTTACCTGGTGAAATGTCTTTCTTCTACAAGTCAATAAGACACAGGAGCATAGAATATAGAACAAGAGTTTATTTGAAAAGATTTAATTTTTACTTTCATATTGTTAAATACACAGCTTTATTGAATACTCAATTCTGATTGGCTGCAATGAACACAAGTCTGTCATTTCTGAAAGGCCTGTTTCACTTCTAGTCATCACTCTGGAGTCAACCGGTCCAGTGGAGTTTCTAATCAAGTTAACTAGTGACACCTTGTGACAGAAAGACATCACTGCTTGGTTAGAAGTCATACTGGACTAGGCTACTTGATGGAAACATCTATACTTCAGATTCTGATCATTTAGAATGATTATGTGTAAAAGCAGGATAACGTACAGGGAGCTGATTGTTATCGCAAAATTTGCATCTTCAGGGTGATTGGACTTATATATATAGTTATGCATAGCTTTACATTTGTAAATTGGACAGAGGTTATCTTTGTTTCTATCTGATTGTTTTTCTGTTTGTCTATCGACTACCCAAAGCACTTTTACATTAATACCACACATTCACACACCGATGGTGTTTGCAGCCATGCAAGGCACTAACTGCTCATCGGGAGCAGTTAGGGGTTTAGTGTCTTGCTCAAGGACACTTTAACACCCCACCGGGAGGAGCCAGCCTCGAACCGGGAACCTTCCGATTCCCAAGCAACAGCTCTCTACCTCCTGAGCTAATGCCGCTCCAATATCTCATAAAAGTATAATTTGGTAAAATGATTTGGCAGAAAGTTGGTGGACAGAATCTTGTCCCAGGGATCAGTCGGTTAGATTTTGGGGATGATTTAGATCTGGAATTTCTGCCATTAGACGATTATCAACTTTTTTCCTTCTCCAGAGCTTAATTCTTCACCTACTCTTCTACTGCATTCATGTGCTGGTGGGAGGGTTTGATATCCGGCATTGCATTCATGTGCTATTTCACATGCTTTTTCTTTTGGAAATGACAACCCACCAGAATAAAATGCGAACCAAAAATACGTTGTGTATCACCATTTAAAATTAACCCACAACAAACAATTTGGTTAAGGTTAGGGTTATGGTTAGGGTTAAATACAACCGTTATTGACTCACGGTTGAAATGTAGACTTGGGAAACACCTTTCTTGGCCACCGTACTATTTCAATAGCAGACTCTACAGTATAACATTGATATACACATATCTAGAAATGTTGATATGCAACATATTTAGGTTCACAAATGTTGAGATTCAACATTTCCGTGGATTGCAGGAACGTAAGATGCCAACATTTTATTCAGACAACTGGCCTGAGTTTGGAGTGACTGTTAGCTCTACAAGTTGCAGTTTAATTTTAATTTTACAGACCCAGTCAATTGCAAGTGAACTGACCACACCCTTGGTTGACCTTTTGACCCCTGACTGACCCCATCAGGACTGGTTGATCCAGACGCACCACATGCAGATGACGACCACGGCGTAGCAGCAGATGATGAGCAGGTAGATGCGGAAGAGCAGGAAGTCCAGGACGTATCCCACGTGGCACCATTGGTCCTGCCGCTCGCTCTCCTTCTGCAGAGAGGCCAGGTGAGCGCGCAGCTCGCCCAGGTCCCGGCTTATTTGCTGCAGCTCGGGCACCGACACCACCGCAACTGGACCTATCAAGGGTGTAGGGATGGGAGGGATCGCAATTCATGAATTTGCCAGATTGGTTGACATTCTGCATAATTCAGTAATATTAATATTCTATATTAATATAGTAATATTCAGACTGGATTCAATTATACCGGAAGAATATGTGGTGGGAATTGGACAGAAGATTGGAAGATTTTCCTTTTGCTTTTGCATGTCAAGTGGATGTATGATAGTTAGAATAAGTTAAAAGGGCAGGAAAGTCATTTTTCATTGACTTTGACTTTTATCGCATTTTGCTTTATTGGGTAGTTCACAGTGTGGAGAGACTGGAAAAAGGGGGGAGGTCCCAGGCTGGATTATTGCCCAACTGAGCCTCAACTTGTTTGCCCAATTTCCCCATGAGGATGATTCAAATGTCATCTTATAGGTAATCACTACTGTAGTATTTTGAGGGTCCACAAAAGTACAATACTGTTGACTACTGACTAGCTCCAGTTAAAAGTAACAACAGATTGACATTTGTGAATCTATTGGATCAACCTGTTCTCTCATCCCCGTTGCAAGTGGGGTGCTGGTCAGATCCGGGTGCGTTGGCACCTGGTTGGATGATCCAGGGGCCTGACCCGCTGTCCGACCTGTCAGGTTTGTCCTCCTGGGCTTCAGGAGGGGGCGGGACTTCCTCCGGCCAGCGGTAGCAGATGAGGGTGGCGATGAATTTGAGGATGACCACCCTCACCCACCGTGGGACCTCGCGGTACTTCATGGAGTTGTGGTGGAGCACGTTGGTGATGATGACCGTCTCCAGCAGACTGATCACCATGAGGGCCAGACACACCGAGAAGTAGATACCTGAGGACGGAGCAGACTCCTTAAAGGGGCAGTAAGTACGAATTTGCCCGTAGCACAAATGACCATCACACATCTGTTCATCAGCATAGTTAGTTTTACTCAACTTATTATAGGCAGAAATAAACATATTATTCTTCTTGCCCCCCCACCCCCCAAGTGTGTAGGCAGTCTTTTCCTATCTGCCCCGAGCACAGTAGGGGGAGGGGGGTTTATACTTCATTGCAAATAAAATATGATTTACTTCAAAACATCAGAAAGCTTGTCAAATTGGCAAAATGTGGTGTGGAAACCTTTCCTGCACATTGTCAAAGTGCTGGAAACATTTAAAAACACAGCTTTTGTTTTTTTTAATAGAAGGACTCATGACTGCCAGTCCCAATGGGGGGACTCTGACCTATGATGGGCGTGCCGTTGGCTGTGCTGGGCAGCAGGTCGTTCATGATGAGCAGGAAGACGGTGTAGCCCAGGATCAGGGTCATCTTGAAGGAGGCACGGTCCACGCTGTGGGGGGGCAGGTAGAATGACAGGATGTCGATCAGCATGAGGAAGGAGCTGGGGATCAGCAGGTTCACCACATACAGCATCGGACTCCGCTTGATCACCACCTGGTCGACAAGAGAGGGAGGGACATGGGGTTCAGATGCGTGTTGACGCGTGTCATCGGTTCATGTTATTTGAAAATGTATTTTACGTTATCAGAGGCAAAGAACATAATACACTATGAGTATGTGGGTGAGTCTATAAGCTCTGAATATGTGGGTGAGTCTATAACCTACGAGTATGTGGGTGTGTCTATAACATTGGGATATTTTCAGAAGCTAAAGAAAAAATTATGGTAAGAAGTATCAAATTATAGTACAGGTACAGGTAAACTTCATTATCTGCAAAGGGGAAATTTGTTTTGTTATGTGTATTACATGCCAATGGACATCCACATGGAGGAAACAAACATACTATATAAGACATCAATTTGATAAAATACTGTACACAGCTTAATTATTTTATATTCTGAGGCCTTTGTACCAAACCCCCATTCTATTGTATGTATTTGCTCTGGGCGTGGCCCAGGTAAAAACCTTTACTATCAGTAAGATATGTCTATCTTAGTAACTCGCACCTTTACTATCAGTAAAAAGTGTCTTTGTATATCCTGCTATCCTAATTTTTCATTGCAAAATGTTGTGGATTGCTCAACTGAAATTTAGAATGCAGGTTATATGAAAATTGGGTGTGGAATTTCACCCCAAAATGAAAATGTATTCTTTATCAAGTCACCCTCATGTCAGATATTGGACTTTTGGACCCACACAGTGCAATTGTTTGGCTACAAAACAGCTTTATTGGAACTGTACAAATATTTCACAGATTAACCTCAATTGCCTGGGAGTTGCTGAGATAGAGCTACAGGCGCTAACTCGCTGTGCGTTTGATTTTCAACTGACACTAGTGCTGATACCTGTTGGGAGCATGCAATCACTCTGTGTGTGTGTGTGTGTGTGTGTGTGTGTGTGTGTGTGTGTGTGTGTGTGTGTGTGTGTGTGTGTGTGTGTGTGTGTGTGTGTGTGTGTGTGTGTGTGTGTGTGTGTGTGTGTGTGTGTGTGTGTGTGTGTGTGTGTGCGCGCGCGCGTGCGTGTGCTTGTGTGTGTGTGCGTGTGTGTGACCTGCTGGCTGCCATGGATAGTGCCAATTAGTATCACTAATTGGCCATTTAATCAGCCATAATGACCTAATTACAAATGTGTTAGATGAGGATGAGTAGTTAATGAGTTTATCGGAATAAAGCATACACAAATGCATTTCTGAAACGTTGATTTGTATTCATGTTAGCGGTTGTTGGCTGTATGATAATTGCCGACTGGAGGTAATAGTTCACCCATATTTTTATTCACCGCTACATCAACTTGTTGACGGTTTAAGTTTTATTTTCAAACATAACCAGTGAGTCCAGTGAGCTTCCTCACCCAGAAGGTGATGATGTCCCACTCGTCGATGCCAAAGCGCAGGATGGAAGTCTCTCCCAGGATGACCACCAGCTCCCACTCCCCACTGGCCTCCAGGTAACGCTTTGAGTTTCCTGAGATCTCCTCAAAGGTCAGAGCTGGACTCACCCTCACATCCCGAACTGGGAGGGAAAGAAGACAAAGCCAGATAGATTGATCTATTCTAAGCTAACTGAAATACCTAAATCTAGGCTAGTTTTATAAGATAATTTTATAAGCTGTTTTGTATGTAATTAATCTGAATTTTTATTTATTTTATTTTATTTATTTATGCTTGCTTGTTTGTTATTCAGTGTGTCATCAAGTCTGTCGTGAATAAAATCAAGAGAAATAATCAGTAGATCTCTGCAATCATCTAACATTTGTAAGAGATTTTTATGTAGCTCTAATGGTAATGAGTAAAATTCAATAAGAAATCACTGAATTTTACATCAGAAGTCATTTCCACCACTGGAAATGACATAGTGGATGCCAAACTGTTAGCATAGAGCAAACGATCGACCGGGGACACGTGGATAATTTTGGTGTCTCTGTTCTCATCACTAAACAGGTAAATTCACCAAATGTCCAAACTTTATTTAACAACCTTTATTCATGTGTAGCCTATGACTGCCAGTTTATAATTATATAAATTATATAAATATCTGTGTTTATATAAATGGTTACTGGTGTGCATGTAGGAGCCGAAGGTGAAAGTGCAGTTCTGCACATCGAAAGGGAAGCTGAAGATCTGCAGGTTGCAGGCGGACACCAGCCTCAGCATCCTGTCCCAGCGGATGTGACCCGTGTGGTTGACGTAGACGTAGGGACACGCCTGAGAGACATCGTCATCCACACTGAGAAAACACACGGACAAAGAGGTGACAAAAATATCATAAATCACAACGACCAAAATAAAAATAACATAAGACAGGGCTTACGTTGTCCCGGGACCTCCGGACGGGACCTATTTGATTGGATCCAGCATATTTAGCGCCACTAATCGTCAAGCATCAACATAATCATCTTATCAATTATGTGTGTTGGTAAACGACAGTTTCACAGTTGACTCTCTCTCTGTTGACTTAACACTGTGGCCTATCTTTGCTCTCTCTGTCAGGGGAGGGCTGAGCGCATCCACACACACACACACAGACACACACACGCACACGCACACACGCACACACACGCGCGCGCACACGCACACACACACACACACACACACACACACACACACACACACACACACACACACACACACACACACACACACACACACACACACACACACACACACACACAGACAAACACACACACACACACACACACACACACACACACACACACACACACACACACACACACACACACACACACACACACACACACACACACACACACACACACACACACACACACACACACACACACACACACACACACACACACTGACAGCACAGCAGTAGAGGCCAGTCAGTGAATCAGGTCAAGTGAAAGATGTTTGGTGTATTAAAGGAGTCGGACCACACTGCCGATTTTCAACCAGCTTGGTATCATGAAAAAACTCGGTAGTACTGTATTCACCTTATTCTTTGTCCATATAAGGACGCTTCTGCATGACGTTATTTTGTAATTGTCTTTCCGTTTTAGAAGTAGATTACGCCTACCGTAGTAATTTTTAGACTTGCCAAAAAGCTGTTTTCAAGCAAAAAAACAAACTGTTAAAGTTTTAATATTTTTTCTGGTGAGAAGTTGAACGTAACATACCAAATATGTGACCAGTTTATCAGAATAACGCCTATTTGGAAATATTTAACGAGCAGCGAGGACTGCAGCGTTGGCTGTGCTGACCGGTCGGACTAGCTAGTATCTGTCAAACCCTACTGGCAGTGAGAAAACAACGTGCTTTTGTAACTAACGTTAAATGCCGACCAGGTACAGCCATCGGCTCCTCGCAGCAGTAGGCCTAAGGCTATGAACATGTAACTGAAGTTGGCCGAAGTGTAGCTTCTGAATGTTGCCAAACTTCATTCATAGTGAGTGACGTTTTGTTTTGAAATTGGCCGCCAACTAGCGCTGAACCAGAAGAACAAATACAATTGCGTCTAACACGGCAGAGAGAAAAAGTGAATAAGGTGAATAAGGTGAATAGACCAACAATGTTTAACTTCCTTTCATCTTGCCTGGACCGAGAGGTCCCGTTCATTCACAGAACTTCCTGGTCCAAATGATCACAATGATCTCATTTGGAACAGTTTTGCCATGGTGTCACTATCACTATCACTATCACTATCACTATCACTATCACTATCACTATCACTGTCACTATCACTATCACTATCACTATCACTATCACTATCACTATCACTATTGCTCTCTCTACCTTCATTCGCAGAACTTCCTGCACCAAATTACATCATTATGACATCATTTGGACCAGGAAGTTCTGCGAATAAATGGGGAGCTCTCGGTCCAGGCAAAATGGAGGCAAGTTAAACATTGTTAATTTGTTAATACTGCTGATCTTGTAATGTTACAAAGCTGGTTGAAAATTGACAAAGTGGCCCTTTAAAGGCATAGTTCGTGAACAGGGTCACAAGCAAAAATGTAAAAAACAAAAACAAAAAAACATATAATGCTTCCATACTGCTCACCTGGTAAATCCAAGTCTGACTCAAGCCCTGACTTGCCAAGTTGACTTGAAAATGAAGATCAATTTGTTCAAACTCACAACTCGTAGACAATGATGTCCGGGGACCAAAGCTGCTTCACAGGGAGAGAAATCCTGGTGACGCCATCACACTCGTCTGGGTCCCAAACCAGGAACTCATGGTGCCAGTACTGAAAAAACATGACATAGAGTTTAACTCCTCCTAGGGTTAAGGTGAGAAGCTCAGTCATCAGTGAGGGACTCGGAGTAGAGCCCATGATTTGCATAGAAAGGAGGCAGTTGAGGTGGTTCGGGCATCTGGACAGGATGCCACCTGGTCGCCTCCCTAGGGAGGTGTTCCATGCACGTCCAGCTAGACGCACGTCCGAGGGCTAAAGCAGGGGGAGAGATTATATCGCCACGATGGCCTGGGAATGCCTCGGGATCCCCCAGTCAAGGCTGGATAATGTGGCTAGGGAAAGGGAAGTTTGGGGTCCGCTGCTGGAACTGCTACCTCCGTGACCCAACCCTGGATAAGCGGTTGAAGATGGATGGATGGATGTATGTTCCATTTGTTGTAGTTTACTAGAGTAGATTACTAGATTACATTAGAGTATATGAGGTGGATGGTAAAAAGTACCACTTACTAGTCTCAGCCACAGGAAGGTAGTGAGTATCTGAGTCTTCTCATTCTGAAATAAAATGACAGACAAACCTCATGTAAAGCTGATTGTTGCCTATGCCACTTTAGGGTCATCCAAGTCAAGAATGCATTATAATTATGTCTTATGTGATAATATTTTCAGTGTATCATTTAAAAAAAAATGAACGGGATCAAAGTTGATTCCCTCACCACCCCCAGCACGGCGTACAGAGTGAAGGAGATGTTGGTGAGGGTTGGATTACTGAGGTTCACGGCTGGTCTGAAGGGCTTTCGTTCAAACACGGCCTGCATGGACTCATAGGTCGGCCCACTGTGGCCTTCTTTACAGGTCAGCTCACTGTGACAGAGGCACACTGAAGAGAGAGAGAGAGAGAGAGAGAGAGAGAGAGAGAGAGAGAGAGAGAGAGAGAGAGAGAGGTTAGAATAGGTTATGGTAGGCTGTAGATCAGATAGATTTTTTTGAATGTTATATACAGTAGTTCAGGCTAAGATTAGATTAGATTAGAGTAGGTTAGGGTAGGACAGTTTAGGCTGTAGATTAGCTAGATGCCTTGTTTGCTATGTTCCGGTTAAGTACTCAGAATGTCTGCAGCTGTTGCTCGTTTGGTTTGGCCGCTCTGCTGCCGGTTCCAGGGCCGGCAGCAGAAACCCAATGTAAACCTTAGTTATTTTTCTGACATCATAACATTGATCCAATTCCAGACATAATATTTATTCATTACAGTTGATGTGTCATACTGTTGACATTAGCTTAGAGCAGATAGGCTACTATCTGATGGTGACAGCAGGACAATATTCCATCCTTTAAAAGTTAATCAAACATAGCGAGGCATGCTAGTCAAATCAGTTCACTGAGAGGGATACAAGGTTTTCTCTTCAATTTCAACTCCAGTCTCCTCAACTCACCGATGAGGCTGTGCTGATCATGGATGTTTTGCCAAGAAATAAAACATGATACTGAAAGATCAATGTGTAATGGGAGTTTTTGATTATTTCATGATATGCTGAAATTCAAAGCAGTCACAATTTCACGTTTTTCCAAAGGCTACTAGAGGAGATAAAGCCTTAAAATCAGACCACAGATTTAGGCTACTATTTTAACAACTATCAATAATAAACTGAACCAAAATATAAAAGCAACAGTTTTCAAGATTTTACTTCAGAGAAAATCATCTACAGTAGGAGAAATTGTACATGGGCAAATGAGAAATGCTCAGAGGGATGTAAAATCTACAGAAGATTAGCTCGCTTTTTTTTAATAACGGAAAATGAATGGGATATTTTAACTCAGGAAACATGGGATGAAAACTTTACATGTTGCATTGATATTTTTGTTCAGTATAATAATAATAATGATGATAGGAGGAAGAAGAAACTGCATTTGTAAAGTCTAAAATGACATTGCCATGTAAATAAAGGCATTTTAACTTTTTTAAAGGAGAGTGCCTTGGAGTTTTTTGTTTTTTCAAGAAACTGCATTTGTTTGAGTTAAAAAGTTCTTCACAACATGTCCTCATAATGAAACGAGAGAATAAGTCGATTTCCAATTATTCCCAAAAGGACTATGAACGAAACGGTGCGCGCATGTTATATATGCCTCGCGTGGAGCATGGTTAATTTGAAAATGTCACGTTGGTTATGTTTACAGTAAATGTCGGTTATGTTTAGGCAACTAAAACAACTTGGTTAAGTTAAAACAACTTGGTTAAGGTTAGGGTTATGGTTTGGGTTACTATATGGTAAAAAACGCAACACGTCTGGGGACAAACCCAGCAAGAGGTTGCATTCGTAAATATCTGTCATTTTTCTTCTTCTTCTCTTCATTTTAACCCCCTTGAATATCGGCCAATGTTGTCGTTTTCTTTGTGGGGACGGCCTGAAAATGTATTTTTACTGAAAATAACAACTACAACAAACAGCGAATACATGGATTAGAAATGCAAACCAAGGAATCCAAAACTACCACAGTAGGAACATAATAACTGAAAACACAGCAAGTTCTCCTTACCTGTCATGAAGAGTAAAGCTGAGATGAGGCTGAGGTTCTGCTGAGACATGTCCATGTTGGCTGACGGACCAAACAAACCTCCAGAAACACTGATCACCCAAACACATGCACAAACAAGATGCACACGCACAGTCACACTTGGATGTGTGTGCAACTACATGCACAAACGCACAACAAATGTGTACATACGCATCTCTTATCATACAATTGAAAAGTGTTGCTGTATTTTATTCTAATGCGAACTGCAAGTAAAAGAAGTGTGATTTTCCAATTTCCAATACAACTGTCACATCTAAAATTGTAACATTGCTAAATTAACTGCTCTCTTTCTTTTGCTAAAACATGGACACAAACACACACGCACACACATTTTAGTCCTATACTTGTGAGGACCATTTTGATATTGTCCCTAACCCCTAACCCTAAACGTCCTTATATAGTACCCCAAAACTAAACCTAATCTTAAATCTAACCCTAAACCCTAAAAACTCCGAACCATAAACTTCCCTAAATCCTAAACTATTCTATACTAGGACCGCGGCACAAATTGTCCCAATCTTTCTATCTTTGTGAGGACATTTGATCCTCATTTGTAGAGACAAAAACATGCACGCAAACACACACACACACACACACACACACACACACACACACACACACACACACACACACACACACACACACACACACACACACACACACACACACACACACACACACACACACACACACACACACACACACACACACACACACGCATACACACACACACACACACACACACACACATCCAGATGGGTCTAAACGCACACCCACTCCCCAACACAGGACTTGTTGTTCAACACCTCCGGTAACCACTCACCCATTGTATTTTTGAACACCTTTACCCTTGGATCCAATGAGCACCTGTTTTTGACACCTGCAGTTGTGAAGCAGCACTCCCTGGCCAATCTATTGGCATTTGACCTCTACCCATGGGATTTACAATATTTTTCCCTTCTCCAGTGTTGTGTCTTATCCTGGGCTTATATTTTTATGCTATGTTAAAAACCTGTGATTACATTCATCTCTGTGAGGAGAAAGAATGCAAGTATATCTCATCTTCTGGAAGCATCATGCCCTCATATTCCGCAAGCATTTCAATGAAAAGGCTTATTTTTATGATGCTTTATTAGACAATCCACACAAAAAAGAAAGAAAAACAAAAAGCCAAATCACACTGTGCTGTATGACTGCACCCAAATGTAGATGATGGTGATGGAGCTGGCTGAGAGGAAGACGGTGTAGATGCCGAACAGCAGGCGGTCGATGATGAAGCCAACCTGGACCCAGTCCTCAGAGCTCTGGTCCCCTGTCAGGTGCTGCTCCACCTGGAGGCGGATGGCCTGGAGGTCCTTCCCCAGCCTCCTCAGCTCCTCCAAGGCCTCGTCCTCCACCGACCCCTCCTGCTCTGGAGGTTTCCCATCAGCTACTGGAGGGCAGGCTTTCATTTCTGTTACAGAGGGAATAGAGCTGGCGATGACATACTGGAGTTGACTGATTATGGCTTTGCACAAAGATAGTCAGTCCAGAATGACATACCACTTGTGGTACTGTAGGTGGCAGCCTAAAAGTTGAAGAGGCAGGATTGTAACTGGAGAGTTCCTGGCTTGAATCCCTATTGTTACTGTTTAGGATTCCCTTAACAGTCTTATCTACTGCACTGGAAAGCACTTTGAATTGCATTCACCAAATACCAAAATTGCATTATAACAATTATGATTGATTGATTGATTGATTGGTTGATTGATTGATGAAAATGAATGTACAATGCACTTTCCTCCCTCAAAGTCAATTGTTGAGCAAGGCATCTGTTCTGTGGCCAATAGTGAGAGACTTGGACTGGAAATCACTTGTCTTCTAAATTAAAGTTGTAAGAAAGAAGGGTGCAGAGAATTCAGTAGCTCACTTCTTGCTGAACTCGATATCATTGTACCTTAGTGTGAATGCTTGGGCAATTAACAATGTATCGTTACAGTTCATAGTTATCTTTATAGTTCTTGTTCTGAATGTGAATGAGCATCTAATCTGGTTACCAGGTGCAAAACCACATCCCAGGTCTGACATTCTACCTTGTGCTGCAGGATTTTGGATGATTGTGTCTTCTGGATCTCTGGGCTTTGGAGGAAGTCGCATCAGGCGGCCCAGGATGTGAAGAACGAGCACTCTGATCCAGCGGGGGACGGGAGAGTACTTACTGGAGCCACACAGCAGGTTGGTGATGAGGATCGTCTCCAGCAGACTGGCCACCATCAGAGCCAGGCAGAGAGACAGGAACACATCTGAGACAGAGAGAGGGACAGATGACTTACTTATTTCTGCAGTGGTTTCCAGTCATTGTTTTTCTCAGCGTCCCTATAAGACACCTTTGACAGAATCGGTGACCCACAGTCATGTATATGTCAAAAGTAAAAGTCAATGAAAGATAGATTTCACATTTCATCTTATTCGTATTATAGTTTGTTTTACTAGCAATAACGTGGAAATCTTTTACTTGAAAGTCCTCAATCGAAAGCTATAGCTCACCCTATTTTCAAAAACCATGGCAATTTTTGGTCTAGGCCAGATGAATTGCTTTTGCATTACAAATATTTCATTCACATTCACGTCTGGCATTTTGCTAATACTTTTATCCAGTAACATTTACAAAGAGTTCAACAGTAAAGAAAAAAGTATGAGCATTATACTGACTGAGGAGAGGAATGGTGTTCCCCGTGATGGGCAGCATGTCGTTCATGATGAGCAAGAAGGCGGTGTAGCCTACGATCAGGGTCATCTTGAAGGAGGCACGGTCCACACTCTGTGGAGGCAGCAGGAAGCTGAACAGATCCACTGTGATCAGGAAGCAGCTGGGGATCAACAGGTTCACCACATACATAGTGGCTCTGCGCCGCAACGTGATCTGGAAATATATAGTACATAGACCCTCATGTTTATTGACACATCTGGTGCTGTGAATGTACTGTGTATACAATGACATACACTATACTTTTTTTTTAAATCTTGTGTCCCTCCCTACTCTGTCTGAATAAACATTGTTTTTTTTACAAGCAACAAAACAGTAATTCCTTACGTAGTAGAGGATCCTGTCAAACTCGCCCTCCTCATGGGACAAATCTCCTTTACCCGAAGCAGGTGGCTGGTATTTCTCTGCCCTGATGCCGACCAACTCCCACTCACCCATGGTTGTGATCACTTTTTTAGATTTTCTCAGCATATCCTCTGCAGACATCGCCATGTTCACCTGCACGGCGGACACTGAGAGGAACATAATGTATATAGTCAGACTTATGTGATGGGTTTTTGAAGGCTGATAGATACAGATTTTTTAGATTGAAGTTGCTGTTAATGGAACATGCCAACATTTTGGGAGATTCGCCTATTTGCCATATTCCCAAGGCGAGAAGATAGATGCCCTTATCTTCTCTGTGCGTGCCCCTCCTGCTATTAACTTACCCCTACCTCTGTTAAGTCACCAAAGCAAATACACATTCCATCAGCACCAAAACGCTCTTATGTAGGCCTACATGTTGTGACTCGTGCATTCACCACATTATTATTAATAATAATGTAAAATTATGAAACATTGTAATCTTTGAAGCAAATACATAGCCAGATGTCTCATAATTCTACATTATTATTTCATAATGTGGTGAATGCATAAGTCAAAATTAATTAGTAATATTGCATCTCATTTTTTTCACTGGGATTTTTTTCTCTCTATTGCAAGGCCACTTCATTGTATTTCCTTAGTTGAAAGGGCATCTAAGAGGGCACTTCATGAGTTTTTCATCAGAAAGGCACCTGTAGGGAACCTCAGGTTTATCCCATTGTAAGGGCACCTACTGTAAATGGCACCACATCACATTTTCTCCACTGGAGGGATATCAATTAGGAATCCTCCCCACATTCTCACACAAGTAGGGACACCCTTACAGCACTGCATCAGCATCACATTCTATCCACTGAAGGGGCACCTTTCCATTAGAGGGCATTCCATTAAAGGGCATGCTTTGGGACACTGTCATAACGGCACCCTTTCCATTGGAAAAGCACCCATAGGGACTGTCAATTTAGACCATTGTAAGGGCACGTTATAGGGCACTGTATCACGTTTTCTCCACTAGAAGGCACATTAAGACACATTATAGAATTTTCTTGCCCTACAGGATTCATCATCATGATTCATTGCATGAAGGGGCACCCAGAGGGGCGGCCCTCAATCATATTTCCCCATGTAAAAGGCAGCCAATAGGGCTGTTTAGCTATGCTTTTTCAACCATTGACACATCCCCCCCCCCCCCCCCCCCCCTTCCCCGCCAGTGATAAAAAGGCCAACAACAGCCAATATATTGGTCTAAGTTAACCCTAGTGTTATTTTTCGGGAAAGTTGGATCACCAACGAACTGACAAAAAACTAATAAATAAATAAATCATTAAATAAATAGAGATCGACAGTTCCTACTTACTACGATGTTTGAAGGAGTTGAAGGTGAAAGTGCAGTTCTGGATGTCGAAGGGGAAGTTGTAGATGTTGAGGTTGCAGGAGCTGATCACTTTGACAGGATGAAAATCGGCCACTGAGCCATCAGACCGCAGATAGACGTATGGGGCAGGTGGAGCTGTGTTCTCCTGCATACTGAAACAGGAGAAAAGGTTAGGTTTAGTGTTAGGGTCTGGGTTAGGGTTAGGCATGGGGTGTGGGAGTGGGGTCCCCGGGGTCGGAGACCCCCTTCAACCTTAAACCTAACCTCTCCCACCCCCCATGCCTAACCCTAACCCAGACCCTAACCCTAAACCTAACCAAAAACCCACCAAAAAAAACATTTCCATTTTACAATTTTTGAGCCGAAATTGTAAAATAGCAACGTTTTATGCTGTGGACAAACATTGCTATTTTACAATTTTTTGGAGACTGGGCTGGGTCAGGTTCAGTCCTGACCCACTTGGGTAGAAATCTAGATTAAACTTACAATTCGTTGATCACCAAATCTGGCGCCCAGAGCTTTTTTCTTGGAATAGTAATCCTTGAAGAACCGCACTGATCTGGGTCCCAGCTGACAAACTCATTTCTCCATGACTGCAACACAATACAATCACATGCTTATTGTCCACAAAAGATGACCTGCTGAATATCAGGTGTCCGTGTCATGCACAAGCACAACCACGAGGACACAAGCAACTGACTCACAGCATTTGTTAATGTCAGCTATAGGTCCTTAAAGCAGTCTGATAGAGCGCTTTCAGGTGAAGGAACACAGCCTTCAGTCTTCAGCTCTTGGGCAACACTCTCAACAGCCTTTCCTGGTTAGATTTCTTAATGTCCTTAATGTCATTTCAGAACTGAACAGAGGCAGGTTGCAAATTGAGTACTCACTATACTTACGCAAAACTGCCAGATATACGTTGTCAGGACTTGGGCCTTTTCATCCTGAAAAAGAAACCAACATTTAGCTTCTTCTTCTTTTTTATGTTTGATTCAAAAATGACCCATAGGCTAGCCTCAGTAAAGGTGCGGTTGTTAGGTGCCACATGAGTTTGATTGGCATTGTTCTATTCTGCCAAAACAAAACAGACTAAAGGAGTAAATGCTCTAGTCTAGGGCTCGGATGAGTCGGACGAAACAAGTGTAAAGACCTAACAATTTGTTGAAACATTACTTTAAGCTACATTATAAACTGTTTTGTATATAAGTATACTTACAAACAATTACTAATAATACTTTATAAACTGCCTCGTACCACTCCCAGAATGCCATACAGGATGAAGCTAATGTTGATCTTGGTGGGAGTTGACCAGGTCCTGACGGGTCGTATGGCGCTCAGGTTGAGAGCCGGGCCGAGAGCCTCGAGGAGGGCCGGCTGGTTGGGTTGAGAGCAGTTCAGCATGACGGCACTGCATGGAGCTATGGAGGGAAGAAGAACGCTTTGTGACAGCACTGCATGAAGCTATGGAGAGAAGAAAAATGCTTTGTCAGCAGACTTGAACCTGCACTAGGTCACTCACTCCAAACAACAGCGAAGGAAAATTTTTGGAATTTATATCCAGAAACAACATTGTGCTTCTACAAGCAGTTTGAGAGTTCTAACTTTTCCCTTTACGAAGCACTCACTCAGTGCTGTTTAGGATAAAGTTTGTGTTTTACGACTTTGTCATTTGTCAGTGCCTGCTGTACCACACCAAAACATGGCACCACATCACTCCAGTCTTAAAAGAACTTCCCGTCTCCTCCGGATCAACTACAAACTCTTCGTCACTGCTTAGAAAGCCCTTCACCAACTGCCCCCCCATATATCACCGACCTCCTCTCCCCCTACCAACCCTCCCGGTCTCTCAGATCCAATTCAGCCGGCATTCTCTCCACCACCAAGTCCAACCTCCACAATTTCTGGGACAGAGCCTTCTCCAGTGCACCTATACCAGGCTCTGGAACTCAATCCCGCAAGACATCTGAGAATCTGAGTCCCTCAAAGTCTTTCGATCCTGCCTCAAGACCCATGTCTTCTCCATTGCCTTCTCTTACACTGTCTCTGTTGTCAACGCCGGCCGTTAGTGTATAGTGTTAAGCGACTTGAGTTCTTGAAAAACGCTATATAAATGCCATGTATTATTATTATTATTATTATTATTATTATTATTATTACCTTTATTATTATTATTATTATTATTATTATTATTATTATTATTATTATTATTATTATTATTATTATTATTATTATTATTATTATTATTATTATTATGCCTGCTGATTAACTGAGTAATGCTTTACTTTCAATTAGTTTTTCTTCTTATTTGATTGCACCCAGCTCAGCGAGCACATGCAGTTGCCTGAGTCTGTTGAGCCATGAGGATGTAAGTATCTTCTGTAAGTTAGAATGCTGGAAAAGTTGACAATTATTATTGATTGATATCATAACAGCACCCGCCATACTCCATACAATAAACCAGTGCCACTAACCCCCGGAATTAATTCAATAATTGACATAGGAAGGTAGTTGAACTGAACAAGATCATCACTAAATCTATGAGAATGAGATGTATGTATAATACTGTACTGTTACTTACCATACATGAGCACAGAGATGAAGATGAATAGAATCTTAGAAGACTTGACTGTCAGCGGGCAGCGCTAAAACATTAACATTGGGTCAAAAGCAATTGTTAGTTTTAGTTTGAGTGCGTATAAGGGCTTTCCTGCAAAGCTGTCTTCACAGATTTTAAATGTTAAATACAAATATTCTCTAGATCTCTTGTAGTATTGGTGTAGGAGTTAGTTCATTGAGAACGTGGCAGTCAGCCTTGATTCCCGACAATTAAATCAACAGGGAAAACCAAGAAGATGCAAAAAAGTTTTTTTTTTTCATTTTAAGATTGAAAAGGAAATAAACATAGAATGAAATGGCCAATAAAAAAAAATCTCTTTGTTCTAATTCTGTGTCAATTTTGCATTGCAATGAAAGATGTGAGTTCTTCTGTTTACTTTTTCTCTTATCCAAATCTCAGATACATGTGAGCCATCAAAACAGCTAAGATATGGATTCTGTATTTAAATTGGATTTAAAGTCCCATTAAGAAAACTCCATAACACCTCACATGCTCTAATGCTATTTTTATTTTTTTGCTAATTATTTGTTCAATCCATGGGTTTTATTTATTTGTTGTATAAAGGTTCTATATATAGGTTATATATTTTGACACTTAAGTATCATAATTTATCTTTGGGCATTGATGCGATATCATTTTGGGGAGGAATTAGAGTATTTTGCTCATTATGTAAATATGTTACAGCTTATGTTTATTTTAGTGATGCCTGCACAGCCTGGCATAGATGTTAGTGTTACAACTGAAGGCTGATATTAAAAATAAAATAATAATAAAATTAAATAAATCTTTTTTTTAACATGTTGATCATTTTGGATACTTGGAAAATATTGTATGGGAGTCAACATAATTACTCTGCACACAACACTAACTGATGTCAATCATCAAAAACTATGAAATTCTTTTTCCAATCAATTTTATTTTGTATACAGTGGTTTCCTCCATTCTACAATGTCACAATATAAAACAAAATGTTAGGCACATGGTCAAATAGAAACTATGTAGTAACTGTAGTAAAGCTAAGCTATTTTTTTATGTCCCATAGTAATCATATGACAATTCATATCTACTTACAGTAATGGTTATATATAACCAACACATTCTCACTCCCAACTCGTCATACTGCTGCTGATCGGTCAGGAACCGATTGTCGTCACTTTTTCACACCCAGGGAACCCCTTCCTCGTTATTTTTCAACAAGGAGGGTAGTGGGGTTGGGGTTAGGCACTGGTAGCAACTTGGTGGTGTTAGGGTTTGGATATGGGTCAAGGTTAGGGCTGGGCTGGAAGCTCCATGAGCTCCACATCCAGCAGAGCGGCATATTCCTCCTCCTCGTCAGTGCTAAGCCTTCATTTCACGTGAAGGACCGCCTCGCTTCTCCGAATTCAATGCCTCTTTTCCCAGAATTCAAGGTCACTAGTGGTCACATGACAACCGTGCTCACCCCGTTGACCACAGCATTGCTTTCTGAGGATAGGGGGCTACCTTTCTCTTCAGGAAGTGACGACAAGGGTTCCTGACCGATCAGCAGTATATTGGTATAGTTGGTATAGTTGGGAGTGAGAATGGGTTGATATAACTAAAATATCATCAAATGAAAAGTCAAACTAAATTTTGATGTAGGCTATCGAACAGATTCAACAAACATTTAAGTCACTTGACTACATTAATGGAGCACCTTAAAACAGAAAGTATTTGTCTACGGCTTATGTGAGTTTGACCAGATAATGATGAAGGTGATGAAGCTGACTGATATGAAGACGGTGTAGAGGCCGAACAGCAGGCGGTCGATGATGAAACCCACCTGCATCCAGTCCTCAGAGCTCTGGCTCCCAGTCAGGTGCTGCGCCACCTGGAGGCGGACGGCCTGGAGGTCCTTCCCCAGCATCCTCAGCTCCTCCAGGGTCTTGTCTTCCACCGCCGTCCCCTTCTGCTCTGGAGGTTTCTCATCAGCCTCGCTCTGCTGTGTTGCTACAGGGCCGGGCTTCACTTCTGTGTGTGTGTGTGTGTGTGTGTGTGTGTGTGTGTGTGTGTGTGTGTGTGTGTGTGTGTGTGTGTGTGTGTGTGTGTGTGTGTGTTTTAGGGAAACACAAGAGAGAATGCAATGGCAGGTAGTATTATCAGCATTCACTGTGCCAATTGTCATTGTGCTAATTGAGATTTTAAATTTCAGAATTGACATGTTTGAGCCCTCAAAATGTCCCTCAATGACTTTTCCCAGAGATACAGAGATAAAAAGACAGTGTTGTTCGATTACCATAATCAAGAAAACGATAGTTATACAGTATGTACATTTATCCACTTCAATATGGTTTCTTGGATGTTTCATAGACCCCCAACATCTACCTTACTCAGGAAAACAGTGATTTTAATCCATCTGTCCCATTGAGTACATTTTGCTGACGTGACAAGCCAAGGCCATGGCTTGAATACAGTGCAGGTGTGCACACCTGCAGTGCACCATATTCAGTAACTGTTGTTTACCGTTTTTATCTTCGACATTGTTGGTTTTGATTGTCTTGTATTGTTTGTCCTCGTGAAGCCAAAGGCAAATTTTCACATCATAGACAATAAAGTTATCATGTCGTGTCGTATCGTATCGTATCGTATCATATCGTATCGTATCGTATCGTATCGTATCGTATCGTATCGTATCGTATCGTATCGTATCATAATGTGTTGTATCATATTACATCACAATGTATCAACTTTATATAGCACTTTTCAAAACACTTGTTGAAAGCAACAAGAGTTTAGAAAAATTATTTAAAACATTATTTCAGGTTCATTTTACCGTTCTATAGTCAAACACATTTATTCAAATACTGTATATCTCCTGTCTTTGTTCTTTGTTCTTTGTACCTGTTTGTTCTTTAGGCTTTGGAGGCAGGCCAACAAGACGACCCAGGATGTGAAGAACGAGCACTCTGACCCAGTGGGGGACGGGAGAGAAGTTCTTGCAGCCATAGAGCAGGTTGGTGATGAGGATCGTCTCCAGCAAACTGGCCACCATCAGAGCCAGGCAGAGACAGAAGAACACATCTGTGATAGAAATGAGAGAGGGACAGTTGACTGACCCTTTCTACAGCAGTGGTTCCCAATGATTGTTTTTGTTTTTCTCAGCGTCCCTATAATACGCACCTCCTGGTCCAGGCACTTGTCATCTTTCGCCTGCACTACTGCAATATTCTTGTGGCTGGGCTATCTGCCTTGGCCATCAGACCATTTCAGCTCATTCAGAATGCTGCAGCCCATCTGGTGTTCAACCAACCTAAATTCCCTCATGTCACTCCCTTCTTCCGGTCCCTTCACTGGCTTCCCATCTGTGCACAGACTGCACACATCAAATTCAAGACACTGGTTCTCGCCTACAGGGCAGTACAGTGACCAGACCTGCCCCCCTACAGGGCCGTACAGTGACCAGACCTGCCCCCTACAGGGCAGTACAGTGACCAGACCTGCCCCCTACAGGGCAGTACAGTGACCAGACCTGCCCCCCTACAGGGCAGTACAGTGACCAGACCTGCCCCCCTACAGGGCAGTACAGTGACCAGACCTGCCCCCCTACAGGGCAGTACAGTGACCAGACCTGCCCCCTACAGGGCAGTACAGTGACCAGACCTGCCCCCCTACAGGGCCGTACAGTGACCAGACCTGCCCCCTACAGGGCAGTACAGTGACCAGACCTGCCCCCTACAGGGCAGTACAGTGACCAGACCTGCCCCCCTACAGGGCCGTACAGTGACCAGACCTGCCCCCTACAGGGCAGTACAGTGACCAGACCTGCCCCCCTACAGGGCCGTACAGTGACCAGACCTGCCCCCTACAGGGCCGTACAGTGACCAGACCTGCCCCCTACAAGGCAGTATAGTGACCAGACTGCCCCTCCCTCTCTGCAATGATCAGTTTTCAAACCTCGCCTCGTTCCCTCCGCTGCTCCACCCTTGTAGGTCACTTGACCCCTCCCACTACGTGGGCTCAAAGGTCTCTCTTCCGGGTTGCGACTCTTCTCGTCCCTGACGCCACAATGGTGGAACGAGCATCCCCCTTCTTTCAGGATGGCCAAATCACTGGCCATCTTTCTGCGAAGACTAAAACATACCTCTTCAGGCTACAACCGGACCTTTCTTGAACTAACCATTCTCTTCTTCTTCTTCTTCTTCTTCTAAAAATATCCATCTAACGCTACTTATTCCTTCTTTTCGACAAATGCAAATGTATTCCTTTTAAAAAGTCTTCGCTGATGTAGAGTGTATTGCACTGTTGATTTCACCACTGTTGACAAAATGTCACTTTGGATAAAAGGGTCTGCTAATGACATAATGTAATGTGTTATATGTGTTAATATGTTGAATCCAGCCTCAATCAGCCTGCATTCAGTTCTGAGACACTGTATGCAGAACATGTTTATGTCGCCCTTAAATAGCTTGATCGGCCACATTAGCAGCAACCGATAATAAGGCGTGCAAGTCGCAGCAACGCCGACAACAGTTGTAACAGATTGAATTGAATCACTGGAGAGTGTATTTTGCATCAGACTGACTTATGAGAGGAATGGTGTTCCCGGTGATGGGCAGCAGGTCGTTCATGATGAGCAGGAAGACAGTGTAGCCCAGGATGAGGGTCATCTTGAAGGAGGAGCGGTCCATGCTCTGTGGAGGCAGCAGGAAGCTGAACAGATCCACTGTGATCAGGAAGCAGCTGGGGATCAACAGGTTCACCACATACATAGTGGCTCTGCGCCGCACCGTGATCTGGATTGGAAAACAAAACATTTGTGTTTTATTACTTATTTATTACCTGACGATTAGTTACTGTTTTTGTGTACCCTATTGTAAAGTGGTGCATCATACTCAGTAGTTTATGCGTACTGAATCATTACTTAATTATTACCTGTCCATTTGTTAGTGAAACTGAAAGATCATATTATTAACAAATAAACAATCACTCCAGGTGAGATTTGAACACTCAGTCCCAAGATTGTTAAATTATAAGTCTGCTTCTCTACCATCTGAGCTAACCAGCCTGTGATTTGGTAGAGCCATACTGCATCTGTAGATCCAGAGACTAAGTATTATGTTCCATCCATACTACTTTCTGTTCAAGTACTTGAAGATATATTCCACCCAAATACTACCTTCTCTCCAAATGTTTATAGTTTTAAAGGTATATTCCATCCAAATACTACTTCATGTCCAAGTACTTAGGTATGTTTCAGCCAAATACTACTTCTGTCTAAGTACTTGTGTTTTAAAGCACAGAATATACCTTCAAAACTATAAGTACTTGGACAGAAAGTAGTATTTGGGTGGAATATACCTTCAAAACTATAATACTTGGTCTCCGGCTCTACAGATCCGTAGTATGGCTCTACCGACTAAGCTGTGTTAACAGGCTGGTTAGCTCACTTGGTAGAGAACCGGCCTTACACCCTTTGGGGCTGAGCGTTCAAATCTCACCTGCAATAAGTCTTGAATTTATTACGTATAAGTATGATGTTTCACTTTATATTAGGGTACACAAAAAGAGTAACTAATGGACAGGTAATGAGTAAGTACTCATAAACTACTCAGTATGATGCACCACTTTACAATAGGGTACACAAAAGAGTAACTTTGTACAGGTAATAATTAAGTAATGAGTAACTAACAATTAACTACTATACTCACAAACTGACCATTGACTAACCATTAACTAATGAGTAATTACTCTACCAAAGAACTAACAACTAATCATGAACTAATGATTAAATACTATACTCACAATGTGACCTTAACTAATGATTAACTAATATATTCATGAACTGACATTTATTAATCATTAACGAACGATTAACTACTCTACTCATGGAACTGACGGACTAATCAGTAACTAATGATTAACTACTATATTTAGGAGCTGACATTTAGTAATCATTAAAGGTCCCATTCCGTGCAAAAGCTGTTTTTACTTGTAAATGCATATATACTGCTGTCATCCCTCCCTGTAATGAGTGGTCACAACCTCAGAACTGCCAGAGTTGGATTTGTCCCTCCAGCTTCCCCCTGCAGTCTCCTTCAAGCCACGCCCCTTACACTCTGTTCCCCCAGACGGGTTAATGTGATGTCACTCGGGTCCTTAAGCATACTCTCTCACACAAGCTATACCTGCACCATTTTGTCTATAGCCACAAAATTAACACTTCTAGCTGGAGCAACGCCAACTGTACGTGATCCAGCAACTGCGGAGGTGCATTTGGTAAGTCTAGGCATTTTGAGATGTCCTCTTTAGCGTAGCAACCGTTAAGTTAGCGATAGCTCGTTGCTAACGTTAGTTGTGGACACAACCTAGCGTGCTGGTCCACGGACGCTAATCTGATTGGCCGCTGGGAGCCTGGGGCGGGCTCTCCCTCAGCGGCCAATGGGAACTGTTAGTTCTGAATATATTATAGAAACAGACCATTCTTGGGAAGCGACGAGATGAGGAAGTGACAACTCCGTCAGAACGAACGGGTTTGCTATATTTTCGACAAATTAATCCAGAATCATGTTTTATGGACCAGAGACACACGTTTTTAAGAGGTTACAGCTGCACGAATTGGGACCTTTAAGTAATGATTAACTACTCTACTCAGGAACTTAGATACTAATCAGTAACTAATGACTACCTACTCATTAACTATGATTAACTAGTGATTGACTAATGACAAATTATTCATTAACTACTCATTAACTAACTATTAGTTAATAATTAGTTTACTAGTAACTACTACATTATTTGTGTATGTTATTGTAAAGTGTTACCCACAAAGCAATTAAAAAATAATCAACTCTCATGCAACACAGTATTTGTTTCACTAAAACAAGCTAGCTAGATTGGTAATGTTTCATCTGTCATATTTTCTCTCCCTCTTGCTACAGTAGGTTGTATCAAGTGGGGAGTGTCATTCATTCATTGTAATTGGCATCTTTGTATTTTATTTTGTATCGTTTTCTAGCTGAACATAATGTCAATCCGTGTTGTATCAGGTTTTCTTCTGTCACTAGCTGACTACTTTCTTTCATTATGGTTGTCCTGGAGAATAGGAAGAGAGCCATCAGTCAGTGCAAATAACCTACTTATCAGCGTTTTGATTGGCTGTTGCATGAAACTAGTTTCACAAAGTTGGGAGTTTTACAATTGTTGCAGCTGAGTTTCAGACAGGTTTCAAGTGCATTGCAGAGGGCTTTAGACCATGCAAATAATTTGCAACTTAGTTTCACCTTAGTTTCAAGCAAAAGAGAAAAGGCCAGCACTCAAAAAAGTCCTTTAGGTGTTTTTAATACTTATCATGTACTGTACAGCGGTTTCAACCAACTAAAGTTGCGTGAAAGTTTAACCCTGTAAAGCCAGCCTTAGTCCTTCGCGCGACCGACCCGTGGTCCTTTGGCCAAGTTTCCCCCCCTCTCCCCATCTTTCAGACATTACAGTAAACATACGTGGAATTCAAGCGCTTCCAGAGCACTTTCTCCAATTCCATGGATTCTTTTCTGGAAGGTGATGTCCAGCAGCTCCCATTCCCCCATGGTGGCCATCACCTTCTTGGAGCGTTCAACAATCTCATCCACTGGCATACTCAGGTTCATCCTCACCTCCCTTACTAAGAGGAGGATAAATGAGAGTAGAGGGAACAACAGGATAGGAGAGAGGAGAGGAAAGGGGAGGAGAAAAGATGAAACGAGAAAATAGGAAGAGAGGAGAGAAGAGCAGAGGAGATGAGATCCAAGGAGAGGGCATCTTCCTTATCAATTTGTCTAACAAGTGCAATAATATACAAGTAGCATTTCTCATGGGAAAAAAAAAGTAATACCAAAATCATTATTGTCGTTGACACTGTCAAAACAAATGACTCCTCGTAATCCATGTCAAAGTAACTGTGTGTAATTACAGACAATCTCCAGCAGAGACATTAAACATTATTTCAAACTGGGGCCAGACCAACTTTGTCCAGGCACTTCATTATCTCTTGGCAAGGATGGAAATGTAGACTTGTCTATTGTGAAACTTAGAATTGAAATAGACCCATATCACTGCCCAGTTTTTCTCATGGTGCATCTGCAGTAAAACACTTGAAACACGAATTGATTGATTCTAAGTTATCTGTAAATGCTACAATGATATCACTCTTCTCTATTGTCAGTAGTTATAATGCTTAAGGCCGTGTGTAGCGCCGACACGAAAATATCGACTATGCCGGTCCACGCCCACTAATATGGGCTGCGCCTGGCGATAAGCGCTAATTTAAGGCCAGTGGGACGATAGAGCCCTATATGTCTAGGTAAAATACAGTTTATAAAACGGCTCTCTCAAATCAAACAATCTGATTGGCTCACAGCTGTGGTATTTAGCACATATACCACACTAAATATACCACAATTAGAGCCACTCACTGCCCTGAACACTGTATTGAGCCCATTATGGGAGTTAGAGGGGATCTGATATGAAGGCGAGCTGTTTGGACCTGAGCCCCTGACACCCACTGTGCATGAAATTAGTTCAGTTCCTCTGAAGGTGAGCTAATCAGTTTAAATCAGCTAATGTAGCCAGCCTTTGGTGATGTAGCAGCCCAAGCTTTCATTGCATACGCAACTGCCTTGATGTACAGGAGGTACCATTGTTTTGAACGTTATCTATGAATAAAAACTATTTAAATAGGAGTTGTTTAGTATACTTTCATATTGCCATACTTGGTAACCATTTTATAAAAGAAATAGTTCACTTCAGACCGTGAAATAATCTTATTAACCACACCTAAGGGTGTTTTTGCCTGACACATTTCTGTTGGACCACTACTCTAAGATACTGTAGGCAGCTTAGGCCAGTTGTTCTCAAAGTGGGGTCCGAGGACCCCCAGGGGTCCTTGAGGGGGTTCTAGGGGGTCCCCAGCAAAATATTTTCACTATAAACCCATCCATAAGTAACACAATGACAGAATGTACTACTATTTTGGTCATTGGTTTCACATACTTTCTCTAATAAAACATCTATCAGCAAAAATCTTATCAGATGAGGGACCCTGGGACAAAGTCTTATCAAATGGGGGTCCATCCATCCATGGTCTACTCTAATCTGTGTCAGTTTAGGGGTCCTTGATGAGAAAAAGTTTGAGAACACTGGCTTATAGGCTACTTGTCTCTGTTGTGCAATTTTACTTATAGGCATCTCCCGTGCTACGCGGCCTCGCCAACAGCTCGGCTGCTGAGTGGCCTCGCCTGCTCTATTGGCATCTATTGGCACAATTGCTCGCATCACTGATGACATCACAATGATGTCACAATGCCTATGACATCATCAGTGGGACAAACATGTCACCAATGACATCATTGATTATGTGCAGGCTCACCTGCTCTTATGATTATGTCACAACTTCGCATCACTCATGACATCACAATGCTCTTATGACATCACTGATGATGTCACAATGCCTATGACATCATCAGTGATGTCACAATGCACAATCGCTCAAGTGACATCACTGATGACATCACTTCCAGTTGAGTGACATCACTTCCGGGACAAAAATCGCAGAGCCCACTTGCTCCCTTTTAGTTATGATGATGATGATGATTGTTGGTGTCAATTAGAGGCCACCGGTGTGCTTTGTCAGAGGTTTATGTAGGAGAAGAAAATAAAACATTCTGCTGAATTGTAGCCTACTCAGCAGCATTTTAAATCCCATCTATTACAGAGTACAGATTTTACAAGCATCAAATACTACAGTATAGACAATTGTAAATTGACAGTGTGGATCCATTCACAGTAATAAGAGAAATCTGACTTTACATATTTTACTCTTTCCTCTTGTCCTTTTAAAATTACATGGAAAAGATCAAAGAGCAACATTCAATTTTCTAAAAAGTAACTTTTACTCATTTTAAGTACATTTTAAATTAGCTACATTTAACCTTTACTTGAGCAGGCTTTTACGGCAGTAATTTTACTTCTACTTAAGTAAAATATCATTAGAGTAACGTAGTAAAGTAGGCTACTTCTACTGGAGTGTAATGTTTTAGTATAGTACCCTTTCCACCCCTGCATATTCTATTGTAAATATGAAGCGCCTCACCCGTGTGAGTGAAGGAGTTGAAGGTGAAAGTGCAGTTCTGGACATCGAAGGGGAAGGTGTAGATGTTGAGGTTGCAGGAGCTGACCACTCTGACAGGCCCAGAGTCGTGCACCTCACCGTCGTGGTGCAGATACAGGTACGGGACATGGGGGGCAGTGTTTTGTTCCATACTGCAAGACAGGCACAATCAGACAGGTTATCCATGAAATATTTGCAAAATGAAAGCATGGGATTTTTACTTCAATTGTTTGCACAGTGCACACTGATAGGTGCAGCTTCTCAACTGTAGCCCCACTGTGATTAATAAGGCTGATAAGACAGGTTTATGTTTACAACATGTAATAATTTATGTTTACATTTTGAGTGCTAGAATAGAAACTAGCAAAGATTTGCCCTTGCACTTGCACTTGGGCAGAAGATATGTCACTATACTGACTGATGAAAGAAACACGTCTGCATGAGATTTTGTGTGTAGGGGGAGTTACAGTGACTTTTATACTTGTTGTATTGTGTAGGTTATATGTTGTTGTAAAAGTTCTAAATGTTTGGTTAGGTGTAGGCTTCATCTTTACGAATTATATTTTTTGCAATTTCAATGGCTAACAAAGCAATGAAAATAATTGATAAAACAACAACGTACAGTACAACTCCTGTACTTATCTGATTTATAGTAAGCTACTGTTAAAAACTGATAGTAACATAATATTTCCTCTGCCACTACATTGTTGATTATTTACAACTTAGATGCATGGAACTCACAATTCATCGATCACCACATCTGGCACCCAAAATTTGTCTCTGGGGAGAGAAATCTCCTTGGTACCGCACTGGATCGGGTCCCAGCTGACAAACTCATTTGGCCACTCCTAAAACAACACACTGGTGTTAATACACTGGGGTAAATAATACAGTCATAGACATTTGCTTAAGTATTAGATGAGCGGTGTTTACTGCGTCAGTGGGATTTAGATCGTGTAATTTCTTTCAATAAGTACACCTGTAATTCTAAAGTCAGGCTATACAGGGTTAAGAAAGGCAAATTTAAGACTTTTTGAGACATTCTTAAAAGCTACCTGGAATTGAATGAGACAAATCTAAAAACCTAAATAAACAAACAAAGCTGGAAAAACAAGGGCATTTCCATTCCATATTTTTTAGTAATGCAGATAGCACAATGAACTATCTTACATCCCTACAATTTCTTTTTTCTTTTTCAGTATGCATGGACACTGTGTAGCATATAAGCTACTTGTTTTCCTTGTGATATTACATGGGAAACTTACTTAGTTTGTTACGGTAATTGTAGTGCCGTGCCATTATATTTAATACTACGTCGCTGACTGAGATATAAAAGACGGAGGACTGTACTACTTACAAAAGTTAACACAATATAAGTTGTCAGCAGTTGAGCCTTTTCATCCTGGAAGGAAACAGAACATGAGTACCAGGGGTCCCCATAATAAGGATTGAATTAGTTGCATTTGGTAGAAGCAGCAGACTTTTTTCAGTTCTCCCCCCACTGTTATCTCTAACCCACCACCACCAGCAGAGCAGACATGCATTTTACAGTAGCTATAGATTACACCATGATCACCATACTGTAATAACAGCACTATTTCAGAATGATGCCCCTTGCCTAAAGTACATCTAAATGGGTCTTACGAATTAAAAAGCCCTTTAAACACCATTGTACGTGTAAAGAGTTTCATTTTGAGAAAAGTGGGACCTATTCATACAATATGATCAATAGAAACATCTTTAAAGAAATTATTTTGAAATGATAAGTTAACAGCTCTTGACACAACAGCAATACTTAATCACTGTCAAGTATTTTGGAAATGTGGAAAAGATCAAGGTTTTCAGGGATAATATATGCTCAGCTGTGAGAAATGTCAATGATTGATAAGGTATTTTACCTCGATGTAATATCAGGGCATGTGGTATTAATGATTTGATGTGGTATTGCAAGATTTTACTTTTAAAAAGCCATCACCAGAAACTGATCCAAAACTGAAGCCCTTGGTCTTGAACAATGGATGGACACAGGGGAAATATTAATATGGAAAAAATATCATTTATCCCAATGACTAAGGAGGATTTATTTAATAGAAAATTGGAGAAATGGAATAGCTACATCACGAGTACAAAGCCAACATTTGCTCTTCAATATTCAATGATGAACTTACTGTAGGTAATTTCTCAACACAGACACATTGTACAGTATATAACATTTTGGAAACATATACGCCCCCGTCTTTTATCTTTTGCCAAAAATCGACTGCGAGCCACTGAACATACCACTCCCAGTATTCCGAGCAGGGTGAACTGTGTGAGGACCATGGTTGGGTTTGATGTGTTCATGACAGGTCGGATAGACTTCAGCTCAAAGACCGGAGCCAGAGCCTCCAGCAGGGCCTGGGGGTCCGGCCGGGAGCAGTTCAGCATGATGCCACCCTGACATGCAGCTGATGGAGAGATCCAGAAATATTACACCATGAATATGATATGACTGACGGGATTATTCATCCTAACAATGGATCTGCAACCAGCAGAATGCATTCAAATATAGCCTAATGCTTTAACCTTGTTAAAACCATCCTGAGTGAATCCAAATTCAGTCTTTTGCCGCCAAGAAACTCTGCTGTACATACTTTTGTTCTTGTTTAATTGTTGTTATTGGGTCTATTTCTGCAATAACTGCACTTATGGCTGTGTAAACTCACGAACTGCTTTGTGAACTGCTTTGCTTTGTGAGCCACAGAGCCATTACTGATTGGCAGGTTACTGTGTCAACTATGATTGGCTCGTGGACTTTGTAATTTCTGACAACGCCCGCCCCAGACTGGAGGCCAGACGATACAGGGACCATGTTGGAAATAAGTGTCCGCCCTTTTACATGTATATCCCTTGGATGTTGCTGTTTTTTATATCCATAATAAAATCAATCAATCAATGAAAAAAAATGTGACTTCACATGATCTGGATGGTTTAAAAAACTCTCGTAACGGACAAGCCCGTCTTTTATTGTCACACGAACACCACAACACATGCATGCGGCCACAACACACTCATGCTGACGGTGGCCGGTGAAAAGTGTCCTCTGCATTTAACCCATCCAGGCATGTCCTTTCCTCCGAGGGGCAGGCCAGGAGCAGTGGTCGCTTTCTCGTACAGCGCCCGGGGACCAACTTCGGATGTTGTCGTCACTGGTCGGATGACGATGACGATCTGATCTTCTGCATGTTTTTAGTGGGGGGGTCATATACGGAGGAACCCCCTGGGGGAGCACGGGGAGAACATGCAAACTCCACACAGAGAGAAAGGCCCTTACGACGAGATAACCCACCTGGGCAGTAGGCACTGAAGATATGGGGGGAACACAACCACAGCGCCCGCAGTGTCCCAGGCGAGAATCGAACTCAGGACCTTCTGACTGTGAGGCGACAGCGCTACCGACTGCGCCACCGTACCCCCTTTACTATGCTATTCATGTTTTCTTTCTTTTATATATATATATATATATATATATATATATATATATATATATATATATATATATATATATATATATATATATATAGTTTTTCGGTGATGTGTCCCTTCAAGAGAGGGCTCCATGGTGATCTAAATCAGCAAGAATTGGTGCATTTCTTATTTTATTTAGCTTAAATTCATTGTTTTATATATATTTTTTAACTTTAACATTTCCAATTTATACTGCTTTGTTGACCAGGCATTTATGAGCAAAACTGTAGATCTCAGTGGGACCTCATCCTTCAATAATGGCTTAAATAAAATAAATATATAATATGAGTGATGATGAATGATGTGCTTACCTTGTATGGCAGCGAAGGTGATAAGCAGAGTCAGAGAAGGCTTGACTGATGGCTGGACCCACTAGAATTAATATCAGTTAGAGATAAATTATTAGAGAATAAGTTAGAATAGATGATACAGTATCCTTACTTGTGCTGTATTAAAATGTCATGTGTAGGCTACAAATTGTAATTGTAATTGATAGGCCTATATGTCATAAAGGGAAAAGTGTTTATCATAATCATTGATCTTTCAGGTGATAATGTGTTTCAAAAATAACATATAGCCTATGTGCACCATAAAAAGACATTTCACCTTCAGTGTCATATCTTTGGATGCCATCAAAGGGAGATTTTCTGCCCCGCTGTTTCTTCAGTATCGCATGCCTGGAGAGTCACAGATTTACACATAATAAAAATACATTTGCATAAACCATCACCTTGACTGATCATCACATCTTCTGCTGCTGCTACATTTCTCAGAAAGTTGGGAAGAGCTAGTTGTCCCCATGCTAAAAATGCCTTTTCAATTTCAATTTTACCAATATTCTGAAACTGCCAGTGCAGTGAGACAATAAATAAATAAATAAATAAATAAATAAAAATAAATAAATAAATAAATAAATAAATACATACATACATACATACATAAATAAATAAATAAATAAATAAATAAATAAATAAATAAAAATAAATAAATAAATAAATAAATAAAAATAAATAAATAAATAAATAAATAAATAAATAAATAAATAAATAAATAAATACATACATACATACATACATACATACATACATAAATACATAAATAAATAAATAAATAAATAAATAAATAAATAAATAGATAGCTATCTATCTATTTATTTATTTATTTATTTAGATAGATAGATAGATAGATAAATAAATAAATAAACAAGGTTGACAATTCTAGAAATAACTTAAGAAGTTTGTCAGTTTTTGCAGTGTGTCTAGAGATATACATACAGCAGAGACAAAGGGTATCCATTACCTACCTGGCAGACAAACTCTTGCAAGTCTAAATTCAGTCCTAGCAGCAAAGATATACATAGTATCCCTCTGAACCCAGTGTGACTTGGCTAAAAACCCAACACAAATGTTGTGGTGTATAGAAGGCTTTGGCAGGCTTCTGCTTTCCCTGCACGTGGTTGAATGCAAAACAAGTCTTCAGCCACGGGTGCCTGATAAACCGATGTGTGCCGTGTCGCGCAGATGGTGAAAACTGACCACAGCAGCATCAGTGTCACACCTGCAGCACCCATGCAAATAAGAAGGGCACCCTGTGAGAAACAGGTGTCCCCCAATTTCACCCCCTGGCTGCCCTCCTGCCATCAATCTTTATGCAATTTTCATGTTACAAGTTGCTTGTGCAATAACTTCTCACCATAGGTCAGAGACTCAACCTTTTTCAAGGACCCCTAATCTAGTCCACATTATGGCCATTTTTATTATATTATGATTTGGTCCAAAATTACAGAGAGGTAACAGTGACCAACACTGTCATTCTTCTACATCCCACATGTGATTGTGTTAACTTCTTGTAAATGAAGGAATCGTGAAGTCTAACAAGTCATCAGTTTGGATCTGGACCCCCTGGAACAAGGACCACTGGTTGACCCCATGTTGAGGTCCACAATGGAAACAAATCATGGACTTTATTGTGTTTTATTCCTCGACTATTTTAATACTGGTGTATGGATTGTATCTGTTCATTTGTATTTTTAACAACTATCTTAAATAAATTAATTCACTCATGTTGAGAACCACTGCCATTTGTTTCCAAGAGTTTTGCAGCTATCATAACTTCAGAAATCCTTGATTTACAGAGAATGCAAATTCATTCCCATTGTTATCTCGTCCGAGTGAATTTGCATCTCATGCAACTATTCAAGGATTGTAGCAAATAATTTCTCACCACACTATCAAAACACAAACTAGGTAGTTCCACCATGACAATAGATCGATCATATTCACACGAGACATGTTTGTTTGCAGAAAATACCCCCACTATATACACCACATACAAAGAAAGTGAGTCTCTTGAATGTGTATAGGCTTTATTTCATTAGTCCATTTGTATTTGCAAGGCAGCTTGTTTAATGCTTTCAATAGGCATATATTAATATGAAAGAGAAGAGATTGCCAACTGTAATAACATACTGTCTGTATACACTAGGGTTAACACCTTGTAACACCTTTTCATGTTTCTAAGGTAGTCCTTTATAGATAGATGTGTTTCAAGGCATGTCTCATACATCCATTCAGAACTCATGAGGCAGCTGGCTGCCGGTCTAAATCTGGCTATGTCTGAAGTAAGGAAGGAAGCTGACAACCTTCAAAAGTTGACAACCCTGAGCAGCCCTCTAAATGCTCGAGTGGCATGACTGATGACATCACTCACTGATGACATCACAGTTGCTCGACGTCATCAAGCAACGGCAACCAGCGCTATTTAGATTATATATATACATTCAGTAGTATATACATTCAGTAGTAGGATTATTTATATTTATCAATTACTGGAAATTTTAGGCGACCCCATTTGAATTCCATGCGACCCCACTTGGGGTCCCAACGAAAGCCTGGCATAAGGAATGATGTGAAGGTCTGTGCTCAGGGAGAAAGCCTGGCATAAGGAATGATGTGAAGGTCTGTGCTCAGGGAGAAAGCCTGGCATAAGGAATGATGTGAAGGTCTGTGCTCAGGGAGAAAGCCTGGCATAAGGAATGATGTGAAGGTCTGTGCCCAGGGAGAAAGCCTGGCATAAGGAATGATGTGAAGGTCTGTGCTCAGGGAGAAAGCCTGGCATAAGGAATGATGTGAAGGTCTGTGCTCAGGGAGAAAGCCTGGCATAAGGAATGATGTGAAGGTCTGTGCTCAGGGAGAAAGCCTGGCATAAGGAATGATGTGAAGGTCTGTGCTCAGGGAGAAAGCCTGGCATAAGGAATGATGTGAAGGTCTGTGCCCAGGGAGAAAGCCTGGCATAAGGAATGATGTGAAGGTCTGTGCTCAGGGAGAAAGCCTGACATAAGGAATGATGTGAAGGTTTGTGCTCAGGGAGAAAGCCTGGCATAAGGAATGATGTGAAGGTCTGTGCTCAGGGAGAAAGCCTGGCATAAGGAATGATGTGAAGGTCTGTGCTCAGGGAGAAAGCCTGGCATAAGGAATGATGTGAAGGTCTGTGCTCAGGGAAGGGACATTTGTCAGGAATGCCTGGTTGATGCAGGTTGTCACATTGATTTCAGGGCAGGTTGCCATAACTATCCAAATTGTTTAAAAACTAGAAGAATCCATATGAATCTGTCCTCCACTTTCATGGACAAGATCAGCATGCATTTTGTCTATAGGCTACTTGCTCTCACTGACGTAGGCTGCTCTCTTATGCACTAACTGAAGCTCGCACAGCTCTGCCTCATCTGGGCATCTCTTGTCTGAGTAACTCAAGAGCTACGCAAGTCTTCAATGACTGGAGCAAATGCTATCGCACCGCATGCACTATCAAAACAAATGCCATGTTAGAAAGCAGAAAATGACTCGATTCACTAGATATTTCCTCCATGACAGGTCCATAGTAATCATATTCACAGTAGCAATTTAATTTGAATGCAGAAAATACCTACAGTGTATGCACTGTATACACAGCAAGGGAGTGTCTTAAGTGCTTTATTATATTTCTGTTTGCTTTATTAACCTAGGAAAAAAGGAGATTGGCAACACTAAATTGCCACAGAAATGCACTTTAATGAGTGTATTGCACATAATTATATAGGCCTACAGTAAAGACAATGTTATTTCAAATTCAATGGCTTTACAATGACTTTTTCCAACACTATTTTTCTATTCTTAAGGGACTCTGCCCAAAAGCAAGAAACCATTCCCTAAACCTATTGCATTTCATTTCACAAGTTCACATGTTTAGGTGTCTTTCCCAGAATATATTGTCTTCTTTTCTGTTTTTACTTGCATTCTGTCAAACACTGCAAACATTTTATATATTTGTTTGCTTATGTATTTAATTATTTCAATCTCTTTTAAGCATGGGGGCAGGGCAAACAACAAAAAAACATTCTGTGAAGACAGATAGAAACATATCTATGCTGTGAAGAAGCTCCAACAACTGGTCGTCAGAGCAACGCCTCATTGTGTGGGCAGAGAGAGAGACAAACACACACACACCGACAGAGAGAAAGCTGTGCATATTGGCTTTATAGGACCTAGGGTTCAAATCGCACCTTAACTTAATCAGAGGGAAATTATTAATGTCTCGTTTATAAAATGACACCAAGTGATTCACTCTTCAGTCACAAAACTATATTAGTGTCCATTTCCCCCACACATTTTTAACCAGGTGGCATTCAGCTCACCAAGTGCGCTCAAGTCGCCACTGCATTCACACTGGGTCATTTCAATTACTTCTGATATTATTGTACCTCAGACACACGGCTAGCATCTAGTTTGTTGTTTGAGGGGCAGGCAGGTGTAGAGAGTCTGATGAGCGTACAACACAACCAACTATAATTTCATATTCAGAAATGTCTGATTCATTTGACAGATGCCCTGCTGACAGGCCTCACAGTGGGCAGCCTCATGGGGTCCTTCGACGTGCATGTTTCTAAAAGGCTGGTTGTTTTCGCCCAGGTCTTCATGGTAGCACTTTATTCTTATCTTCTCCACCAGCTTCTCCAGGAGGATGTTGATGTTGTCTGCGTCGAATGTGGCCTTCTCCATCGGTGCTTGAGTGCAGCGCCTACAGTTTTGACGGAAGCGCTTCACCTTCACTGTTCCCTGGCTCTGAAAAAGCCGCATGTGGAAGACCACCATTACCCGGTTGGAAGGCCAGCTCCTCTTACACTTGGAACAGGAGAACCTTTAAAGGAGAGGGGATATATGGATTCATATCACAGCATATGGAATTTAGTTATAGGCAAGAAATCAGTGGTATCCCACACTGACACTCAACAGGTATTTCCTTCTTGGTCTTTAGCCTAAACCTCTTAAAACCCCTAACCCTAAACTACTCCCTTGAACAAATGAGGACTGACCAAAAAGACCACAGATTGGAGTGAGAAGTAGACCCTCAATGCAAGCTGGGAATTTGGGCAATATAGATATATAAATAG